>NC_134710.1:91723472-92023472 GCF_043290135.1 Rhipicephalus microplus | reverse complement strand
TCCTCCGATAAGATCAAGCCTAATTTTCCAAAAGCAGTAATTAGAAGTCGAGTTTAACGCGAGAGTATCTTGAACATGACAAAAAGTAATGTGCAATATTTTCGAGTTCTCCGCAGAATTGGCAGAGGGGTGATATCGTCAGACCAGCCCTGTGCCAGCACAAGTTTAATGGTGGGACACGACATTGAAATCTGGTGATCGTCACTTCTGGTTATCAGGAATGGCTCCACTGCGATTTCCATGGATATTTTAGGTGATTATATTCCGTATACGTGGTTATTGCTTCCATCCTATCTGTGTGAATAGCTAATCTTCTGTACCTGATTGCGGTGAAATATTCTACCACCGGCAGAACCTTGACTAATGGGAGATCTAGCGATGAGCGGGCTAAAGCGTCGGCCGTTTCGTTTAATGTTAACCCACAGGGACCTGGGACCCACACTAATTTCAGGTACTTCAGCTGAGACGGGACTAAAGATAGTAACGTCGTGGTGCCACGAGAAGTATGAGAAGTTGGAAGAGCAGTGCATGATGAAAGCGAATTAGTAATTATTACTGCCCTGTTCTCATTCATCGGAAGTTTTCGCAGTGTCATGATGACTGCCATTAGCTCTGCCTCAAAAACCGCAGTGAAATCGGGTAGCCTCACAGCAAATGACCAGCTAAGTGATTGGGAGACTATTTCTACGCCGGCCCTTTCTTCATTGACGGAAGCATCTGTAGCTCTTATGTTACGTGTCTGTGTGTGCTCCAGAAAATCTGCTAACCTGTTCTCTAAGAATTTGCGGGATTGAAATTAAGATTGTGGAGGAAAGATCTCATCATATTCTATACTAAGAATCTGGTTTGAATTTTTAGATGCAATTACTTCACTAATGTTGACATTTATACTTGCCAGTTTCTTATGTACTTAGATTATCTGCGGTGTATAAAAACGACGCCAATGAGCGAGAAAGAACTAATCTGAGTCACTGATGAAAACATATTCATCTCTTCTCACTGGTAAGCTGTAAAATTTTAGAAATGTCTGTACTGTTAACAATCAGAATTGACAGAGCAATGTAAGCAGACATGCTTCCTGATAAATTACATTAACTACTGCAAACCTATGGAGCCCCAGCCATAAGTGCAGAGCTTCCCGCTCCAAGAGGACTAACGATTTTGTTTTGTACGCAGGTCCTCCTAAAAATAAGACACATCCAAATTCTAATATTGGGCGCATACACACTTTATATAACATTAACATGGTGCCTCTACGTACGCCAAATTTGCGATCACTCATTCTTCACAGTAAGCCTAAAGCCCGTTAAGCCTTAGCCGCGATGTATTCTATACGTGGACTCCAGTTAAGTTTTTCATTGTACAATATACCCAAATATTTAAGGGAGTCTACTTGCGGATTAGCTTACTGTTTATATGCAATGGCGATTGAAATGGAACTGGTTATGGGAAACGCCAAGAGAGCACTCTTATTTACATTTAAAGCCATTGAAATTTACTGCAGCCATCTTTCTAGCATGTTCAAGTATATTTGTAATTTTTGCTGTAGAGCATCAATATCATTGTCAGCAGAAAATCAGGCTATATCGTCAGCATACACATAGACATATATATCCTGGCAGGTCGGTATGGAGCTCATTAGTACATAAAATAGAAGAAGTGATAAAACTGCTCTTGGGGAGCTCCACGACTTTTTGTATCTAGATGACGATCATCCATCATTGACAAAAAAAATTCCATGAGATAAAAAATTCTGCTAACCATGCCGTCATGTACTGTGGGAAGTTTGGAGTCATCAGTGTGTTCAGCAAAATCGAATCTTCAACGCTATCATAGGCTTTCGCAATGTCAAGAGTCACTAGCTTCACGTATTGTCTTCTTTTTTTAGCAAGCTGTATTCGGCTCGCTAAGTCTGCATGGGCACAGAAGATTGAACAATGTGATCTAAAGCCAATTTCTTGAGGTTTTAGTACTGACTTACCTTCTATTCGACTAGAGGCTGGTGTGCTCAGATTTTTGTGCACGTTAAAGAACCCCAGGTGGTCGAAATTTCCGGAGCTTTCCACTACGGAGTCTCTCATAATCCTGTGGTGGTTTTGGGACGTTAAACCCCAGATATCAATCAATCATTCTATTCAACTAGTGATCCTGCCGTGCAGAACCTTCTCTACTAGTTTTACCATGTTATAAGTCGAGGATGAAGGTCTTATATTTTCTATGTTGAACTCTGATCCCTGTTTCTTAGGTATTGGAATTACCTTCACTAGTTTCCAATCATAAGGAATCCATGCATGCTCTAGAGAATAATTTATAACATTAAGGATTTCACAGAGAGATATCTTAAATATTATTTGGATCATAGACATTGTATTCCATCCGGCACCGGAGCTGAAAGAGGTAACTGCCTTATCACGCAGGGTAGTTCCGACATTGTAACTTCCTCAAAATCAGCCGGTTTGTATGATTCTGCCAGATGATAGGTACAGTTGATGTATATCTACCCTCGAAGCCTTTAGCGATTACATTTAGAGCTTTAGTCATTTGCGCTGACGATAGGAGTTCATAATCCGAATTTACTGGTGATTGCAGGATCTTCCTTCTTCTCATGAATCGAAACAGTGCTTTCCCATTTTTCGGTTTTTATAGGAAGTCGTAATGTCTGCGATCATATTTGCTCTTTTGCTTTAGCGACTGTGCGTTTGGAATTAGCTGCTACAAATTTATAATCAGACCAGTTTTAGGGGATTGATTGTGAATGAGCTGCTTCCAAGCTGCTTGGCGTGCAATCTTCATTCTACTAAGGACGAGAGGGTGCCCTTTTGGCCGAGTCAACAGTAAATTCAGCTCGTTTATAGGCTCTTTTAATAATTGCGTTTAACTTCATCGCTTTGCAATCGTTACTCGCGTCGGAGGAAGTCGATAAGGCTGATGTTAGGTAATCTGTATTTCTTTTTTTTTAGTAATCCACAAAGACTCTGACTTGAGAACAACGAGGGATTCTCGGGCAAGAAATTTCAAAACATATTGGAAAATGATCACTATTTGTGGCAGAGTACAGCGCTGATCAGGACGAGCTAGAAATACTCTAACTTACAAAACTTAAATCTAAAGCTGATTGACATTTGATTTGGAATAAATGTCGTTGTTCTGGTGAAGCACGATAGATTATTATCTGTTGCCCACTCACACAAACGTTTACCACACTGATCAGTTTTAAACCCCAACACGGGTGATGAGAATTATAATCACCGACTACAATTTTCTTCTTACATCATGATCTGACTGCCATATCCACTCGTCTAGTGTCTTTTGCACCGTCCGGAAAGCACACAATAATTATGGGGAAAGGTTGGAAACCTGGTAATGTGACGTCTATTGCGAAAATTTCACATTCTGGGATCATATACTTGTACAAAACTTTCGCCTTTAAACTGATTCGGTTAGAGGTAAAAAGTTCTAGTCCTCCACTTCTGGATGTGCGGTCTGCCCTAAACGAACGGTAACTGGTTAAATGAAATGGTTTATCTACGGAGAGCCATGTCTCCTGCAATGTAATTACATCTGGGGTTAATTTTGAAGACAAATATACCAAATCAGTTATTTAAGAGTGAATCCATCTACAGTTCCAGTGTAGAATCTTAAGCGACCCTATTTTTCTTCTGGCATAATTCTTCGTCTTCGTCAGCCACAGCACAAAAATTGCAAAAGTTTCCTTGCAAGCGTGCAGCGGTTACCACGCTTCTTTGAAGAATGACGAAGGATGGCATTGCGAACGCCTGCCTACTACATAATGATTAATGGCGTAGTGGGTACCCTGCAAGTGTGCTTGCAGCATCTACCCAAACACTGTTAAATAAAGCTCTGAAAGACTGCTCTACCAGCTGTCGCTGTGACAGTGCTTCGCATTCCACTCAGGCCTGGCGGGTTCTTTGCTCACTCATTTAGAGCGAGAATTGATAACCTTGATACCGATTTCCACTTGTCGACGCGTCCAGCAAAGGCCTTTTTGGGTTTGGTTATGCCGCATCTAATGTCGAGCGAACACTAGTGTCAAGCATTCGATAAAGACAGGCCCATTCGTTCCTCCCGGCTCACAGCCAACGATGGATACGTGATAAATGTTCTAGCCTACGCGTTGACTGCATTGATCATTTAGTGCACATTCGTTTGTAATATTACACTCGCTTGATGATCTGCAGTGTACATTGCAGCTTAGTTTCGGCCGTTTTCTCAGGACTCTTACGTCAAGCCAAGGGAGCTCTGTCGCGTTGTCGAGAAATTCTCCCTACACAAATAAAAGTCAGCATATATCAAGCACTGTTTCAATCACATATAAGTTACTGCAGTCTGGTTTGGCTTACTACAACTCAACGCAACATCAACAGAATATTGGTTTTGCAGAAGAAAGCTGTCCGTCACATTGCCAACACTGGTTATTTATCACCGACATCGACATATTTTCGCAAGTACAGTATAATTAAAATCCAATATATGTACGAGTTCCGTATCCTACGATCATTTTACATATGTTCTTCTTCATTTAAACAATTTATCGAGTTAACTGCTGCACTGCAACGCAACAGTCATGCTATCAATACTCGTAATGTAGGAGGATGGCTCATACCGCGCTTTCGCACTGACTATAAACTGCAGTCATTGAAATATAACCTCCCATGCATTCTTAAAAAGCATAATCATTTACATAAACCTGCGCTAAATACATTACGTGAAATATTTCTGAATTACTAATGTATTTCAATTATTTGTTAATGTTGTACTACATTTCACTGTATATTGTTGTATATGATTAGCTATCATGCTTTCTATTATTATATTGTGTTGATATTAGTGTTTCGTGTAGTTTACTGCTAGAATTACAGGTGTACTATTGCTTGTACTATTACAGGTGTACTATTGACTGTGTTCCTTGTACTTGTAGTATTAAAAAAATTTCTTTTCTGTAAATAAATTTTGGTATTCTGTTGGTCTTGTTCGTTGTTAGAGATGTGTTTTAGTCAAAAAATCATTCCCTGTTACGCTTACACAGATATTGTTATATGCTTTGTTTTTGTAAATATTTTTGTACAATGTGTGATATATCTTGTAATTTGGTGCAAATATTTTTACCGGTCACTTGTTGCCATGTCATTGGTCTTCTGGGCCCTAGTCAAGCTGTTTCATTACAGCTTTTAGCCCAGGAGACCATCCAGAATGTAATGTTTTCGTTTATTCTGGAAATAAAAGAAATAATAATAATAATAATAATAAAAAAGGAACATTTTGAAATTTCCGGATCCCTACACTACAGCGTCTCTCGTAATCATATCCTAGTTCGGTGGTGCAAAACCCCAGATGTTGTTGTTATTGTCAGGACTTTTGGCACACCAGAGAGCTAAAAGGGCAGATGTAACCCTAATGTGCCTCCTCAGTCAACCCCTTCACCGCATAATACATCGCCGCTTCCAAAAACACGTTTTAATTTGCAATAGCTTTGGTCGTGGTATACCGTATGTGATTATATTGCAATGCTAAGTTTCTCGCCTTTCACCAGCAATCTGAGCGCTTCTCCACTTACGTTATCGTCTTAATCAGCCGTTCAGCAATACTTCATGACATGAGTCGAAGTGAATCAAGAGAGATATATATTATCAATATAACGGTAGATGTTTCCCCAACTTCTCAAAATTTATGTATACGAGAACCACGATATGACTATGAGACTCATGGTTGAGGGGCACATAGACATAATATTGTCAACCCAAGGCTCTTTAATTTATTGCCAATTGGTATCTCAGCAAAAGAATGTTTTTTTTCGCATTTCGTCCTCATCGAACGGCAGATGCTGTGGCCTGGGATCGAACCCATGACATCCTGCCTTGAGTCGCAGTACCTTAGCCGCTAAACTATCACGATGTGACCTCAGTCTCACCCACTACCACGCTACATTGTTCTCGTCGTGTTAAAAGGGACAGATTTGGTTCACCAGGAAAAGGCGCGTATATAATCAGCAGTCAGAAAAGGAAAATAAAACAAAAAAACAGCAACTACTGGCAATCTCTAATACATATCCTTGCTGTTCTGGCATTGGGTGTAAGGAGCGTTAAAATTTACAAGTGTGTCCAACTGGTAATTAGGCAAAAACACCAAATGATTTGTTACTTGTTATTTTTTTTTGGGGGGGGGGGGGGGAGACTAGAAGTTTTTTCTCCTTGAAGCACAGCAGGAGTTCCTTGACCGAATTTAAAATAATGAAAGAAGGGGAATAAATAGAGCGACTGGTGTGTTCGTTAAAAATAATATGAAACTAAGCAAGACATAAAGGAATGAATCGTAATTGTGAATAGTAGTGCACTAAATGGACCATAAATAGAAAGGAATTAACGTAAAATGAAAAAAAAAAACTTTCTGTTGATCGGAGCCGTCTTTGATTTGCGTGAAAAAAAAAGACGATTAAATTAAGCAAATGATGGTTGCGTGGCTTGGAACAGTTATTTTTCTTCTACAGCACAAACGACGTGTCTGCAATCATTTGAAAATAAGGCTAGCCGTCATTACAAGCCTAGTGCTCAGTAAGAGTTCATCAACAGCTATAAAGCTTAACATAAGAAGGGTTCAATTTTGATTAGGCACAGCCATGGGAAGCCAAAGTAAAATGAAGCCATAAAAATTTTGAAGGATATTTGCCTTTTTTAAACACCAGCAAAAAATAATAAAAATAATAAACAGTAGCAACCACAACTTGTCACCAGTACCCATATATCTCGCATTGCAAGTGTGGTTGAAATGAGTGCCAGATTTCATTGATAACAATGCACGAACGATGGAAGAATTATACTCGTATCGTACAATGATTATCTCTATCCTTTATGGCTGCGGTTGTTGCACTTCCGACTGCGATGACGACAAGGGGCTTGCTGGAGTTCACTTTCTGAGAGCAGCCTTTGTTGGTTTCCCTAAGAATAAAATGGCGAATAGTCTCGCATTTCAAGACGCGATGCCAGCACATATTTTTAGCCGAGTAGTTTGTCTACGTAACCCTTTCTGGCAGCGTTTCCGAGGTTGAAAGTGTGCACTCCAACGCAATAAGCTCAGAAAATGTGTACAACCTAATGGCTTCAAAAGGTTCTTTCCTTCGGGCCAGGAAGAGGGGGCCATGCAAGTCACGATTATGTGAGTGTTGGGCATTGTTAGTTTCATTGAAAAGCCCTTTACTATACTGCTTGAACCAGCACGAAATGTGGCAGCAACACTGCACGACGCAAAAAGACACGCAGAGCAATCCGCACGTCGCCATATTTTTTCTTATTTCTGCCTTGTTTGAAAGAAAGTGCGTGGTGTAGGTATAATGTGTAGAATTGAGATAAAGCGTTTGAAATGTTTTTGAAGACCGAATTTTGCGCCCTTTACTGCATAGGTGCTCTTTCCACGCAACACATCACACGCACATATGTCTGGAAGGTCGACAGCTTCGCCAGCTGAGTCTGGCTAGCGCGTCAGCCACAAAAAAGGACGACTCTTGAAAACCATGGCAGACAGGCTCATCATTGAAAAGCGGCAAACAAAAAAACAGCCCGACCTTACAGGGCAACAAATGTTCCTGTCAGAAAGACAACGCAAATATAGAAATGATGGTGGGTGTTGGAGCGGAGAGGGAGATAGAAGACTCGCTTCTAACTGACCTCCCCCCCCCCCCTTCCCTGCAACAAAAAAGGAAGCAATAAAGAGCCAGTGATGAGGAGGGGAGTTCGATGTTCCAGTAAAAAGGACTCATAAATACTGATAAAAATAGAACTAAACGAATCAGCACGTGAAGAGTGAGGGGCACCAGACGAGAAGAAATTAATCAAATTAGTGTCGAATTGAATTAAAACAGCACCTCCGCATGGCACTGTCCTTAATGGCCCCATGCGCGCGCGCATCTGTGTGTGTCTAGTTTTAGTGACTGGGTGGTAATCGTGAACCATTGGAGAGTTTGGGGGCAAATGGGGCCCTGACAAACTCGCTTCTCTCGCTCCAGTCTCAAGTTGCCGTTCTTTTGTCCGCTTATAGCGTGGACATTAAGCGAAACCCATAGAGCATGTAAAACAATTAGAATAAGAGAAAAAAAACGTATGCATAAATACTTTTGATATGACGGCAACGAGTTGCGTATTGTAAGAGGGGTAGAAAGAGAGGAACGGGGTATTATATAAGTTATCATTTTCATTTCTGGGATTTCACTCTCCAGCACAACCGATGCTTTGCTTCAAGGTAAGAAAAAAAATTTTGAAATCTGTTTTGAAACTTCAAGTGAAGGAAAGCGTTTTTTATATTAAAATAACTTGATGTAAGTTGTTAGGTCGGGTTATGTTAAGATAAGTAGCGCTGTTTCTTGCATGTGCGATGGCCCAAGGTTGGAAAATTCACCAAATGCTTCATCGTAAACAGATGGGGAACGTATTGCGAACGTTATACTGATACTTCAAGCTGCTAAATTTTCATGAATATCACGCGTAACACATGTCCTGTACAATGCAAATTTTTCACGAACGACTTACAATACCCGTTCTGCTCGTCCTTCCCTGAGGCCTTTCCATTTCAAAAACATTGGTGACTGAATTATACAAGAATTCGACATAGGACTAAACAATCGGAATGTTGAGACAAGGCAATGAATGTTCGGTGTCAAGCTTAACAAGCTGTAGTTTTCTACCTGTTATTATTTTCACATTTGGTGTACTTGAAAGTCTGCTCTAGTTACATGCCTGATGACAAGTGTGTATGTCATTCACAAGCAACATTGGTTAGCTGTCACACAAGAGGTGACATACTTTAGCATATATGGGGTGTAAAGAAGCGCTGGCTATGACGTCAGCAGAATTTGTCGTTCGCAGCAGAGCAATAGCCCTATATTAGAGATTATGGGGTGACCAGCCATTGCTATAATGAAATATCGCAATCTTCGAAGCATCGCGAAACCCAATGCAGACTTATCGCAGTATTCTGAAGTTCTAAAACGTTCCGTCAATACATGATATGTTAGGGTTTAACGTCCCAAAACCACCATATGATTATGAGAGACGCCGTAGTGGAGGGCTCCGGAAATTTCGACCACCTGGGGTTCTTTAACATGCAACCAGATTTGAGCACACGGGCTTACAGCATTTTCGCCTTCACCCAAAATACAGCCGCTGCAGCCGGGATTCGATCCCACGACTTGCGGGTCAACAGCCGAGTGCCTTAACCACCACCGCGGCGGGGCCTGTCAAAACTTGAATTAAAAAGTTGTCGTCGTAGGAATTTCTTCCTTCCGACCAACCAGGTTTCATTTAAATGAATTGTCTGTTATAGAATCCAAGTTTTTTTATAGCATAATATTTTCATTCTAAAGCAATTTATTGTGGTTGATTTAGCTACTGAGCACGAACGCTCCTTTACGCCTTGCTGTAATGATGTTTTGCTTGTCACTTTTCTAATTCATGAGTATCGCTGCTCTGCTTACCGATCAGCCAGTGGGCAATCATCTCATTACAAGAACATCGCTGCTAAAGTCTCTCATGGTGGCGGATGGACCACTTTGGAGTTTCACTTCGTCCACAAACGTATTGCTTTTTACGAAACACTGGATCACCGAACAGCTGCACGGTTGCAGCAACTCTGGTAGCGTCGTTTTTTGTGACGCATCGTGCATGCAGAAATAACATTAAGCGCAATGACCTTTCATGTTTTACTTATCTATGCTGCTGTAAAGCGTCCGCTTGCCGTTTGTTAATTTAGCGTGCAACCTTTTTGTGGTTTTTCTTCAGCGAAAAAAAACTTGCGCAGCCCAAAAAGGTTTCGCGCGTTCTGTAGTCGCATAAAGCGTCGCAAGATAGCACCACTATTGCTTGATATGTGGGGTTTAACGTCCCAAAACCACCATATGATTATGAGAGACGCCGTAGGGGAGGGCTCCGGAAATTTCGACCACCTGGGGTTCTTTAACGTGCACCCAAATCTGAGCTCACGGGCCTACAACATTCCCGCCTCCATTGGAAATGCAGCCACCGCACCCGGGATTCGATCCCGCAACCTGCGGGTCAGCAGCCGAGTACCTTAGCCACTAGACCACTTCGGCGGGGCATAGCACCACTATTCACACTGCTGCCAAATATAACTACGAAATACCTGGTAATTTACTACTGTGTGGATTTTAAGGGTGAGCATATAGAGAAATAAAGATATGTCGAAACAAAATTCAAACATGGCTTCATAGTACAAAATTTGCAGTGAATACGTAAAACCATGATATACGCGGCCCGATTTTGGACATGCTAAGCATGAAGTATTATCAATTTACCTGTTCACATCAGACAGTTCAAAATTGATTGCCTGTGGAAAACAACCTGAAAGAACTCATTTGGACGCTTGTGAAAATGGAGTGTTTGGTATCATGTTGTTTCTTAAATATCCTTGATAACATATTTAGCGTGTTTACTTAATATTTAAGTTATTGCTATGCAGATTACAACCCGCTGCTTTACTAACTTTAGGTTATTTTTTTCTGTATGCTTTAGACATGGCCAAACTGCTTTGTCTTAATCTGCATCACCTTGAGTTAACAGTAAACTGAAGTGAAATGGAAATATGTAAGTATTACGACTGGCGTACACTGTTTATAAGAATGAAGCAGAAAATTTATTTTGGCACCAGGTCACAAAGTACATATTGTATACAAAACAGATTGCGAAAAACGATGGAGACCTATAGGTTATGTATGTGATGCAAAAATAAAAAAAAACATGATAAGAGAGCATTTGTGCTAATAATTAAATAATGATTTTAAAACCTTTTTGAATAAAGACAGCGGGAATAACAGAGATAGCATAAGTTAGCTAAATGCTTGTTCTATTACATCTAACATCAGTATCGGTGATGCAATACTCGTTAGAAACTCGTTTGAAAGATTTCAGAAGCAGCAGCTGCTAGAACAGATGATTGCAAATTGACGAGTGAGAGATGGGGGAAATCAAAGAAGACATCCTCACTAAATGAGCATAAAAGCAGCTTGGTGTGTTATACCTTATGAACGAAGCGTCAAGCATTTGAAAATTTTGATGACGGCACTGGAGCGGCTTTGTGCGAAAAATTTGTCTCGCATTGGAGGGTGATTCTTAAGAGCGAAATAAAGAGAAAAGTGAGCCCCGTAACTGTCTGCTTCAGTGAGCGACACCTCAACAGCTATAGCTCACAAGGGTGTACGCAGCACTGTACGGTCGAGCGAGTGTCCATGGCACTAACTCAACTAAAACAAAATATCAAGAAAAACAGGGGTTGGCAACGCGCAGACGTCCGCGCGCTTGTGTTTATCGACATGGCGCGAGAACCACTGCATGACACTGCTCTATCAATAGGGATGTGCATAACTCGTTACCTGTCCATGTTGGAGAGTTCTGGCAGAAAAATAAATGAATGTGTCTGTTCTAAGATTTATTCTGCTGGCTTAGTAGCAGAAGTATCAGCTTCAGAATCGAAGTTTAGCCGATGTTCATAGTTTAGCACAGTGATGATGTTGTGGCAGTGGCATCGTGTACTGTATACGATACACGAAACATTTGTTCATGCGTATGAAATACTGATACCGATGTAGGTCTTGCCCGACGTATCATGATACAGATGCAAACTACCCAAGGTATCATCGATACTGCCCGACATTGCTTGGTATAACGTGACGTCCCGTGTTCGAAGGGTCCGGTTGATTCTGTTTCTGCTTGTTGAAACTAGTCGGAACTTCTTGAAATTTTATTCAGTTTGCAACGCCATAAATACTGTCATTCTTCATCTTTTTGTCTGGCATTATATTGCTTGAGTACTGCTGTCTCCGAGTTCCCCTTCATTGCGTTCCTTCATTGCAGTATTCCATATCAATATCTTTATAGGCGCACTGTAGTGCTTTGAGCAAAATACGTGCGCAAAAGACAGTCAGAAACGCGTGATTGCAAATGACCTCATGACGCAATGTTGCCATCACTTGAGATGCCGACTAAATCCTTGCTGACCTATAGTGTGCACTCTAGGGTGTTTGTCAGAGGAAATATTGTTGCCGTCGTCATCGCCATGTTAGAGAAGATTCCTCACACGTGAATGTGAAACCCCCTTTCGCGGTTGCATCTGTACCTTCAGGAATTGCAGTAACAAGTAGAAAGAAAACAAGTAGAACACGTAGTAGAAAACAAGTAGAAAGAAAGAAAGAAAGAAAAAAAAAGAAAGAATGAAAAGAAGTAAGAAAGACGGAAAGAAAGAGGAAAATAAAAATGATTACCGATAGACGAGTTTTAAAGTTTGGTATCCTTTTTACGGAAAAGGTACCACAAATAAGCAGGCAATTTTACTCATTTTGTTTTTAAAACACACACACACACACACACACACACTAATACACACACGCACGCACGCACGCACACACACACACACGCACACACGCACGCACACACGCACACACGCGCACACACACACGCGCACACACACACACACACACACACACACACACACACACACACACACACACACACACACACACACACACACACACACACACACACACACACACACACACACACGCGCGCGCGCGCGCGCACGAGAGAGCGAGAGACGGCGAAAAAAAAAAGATTCAAAGAGAAACGGCCAAGAAAAAACAACACTATAGGCTAACGTAACATATTGAAATTAGCTGTTAAATTATACCTGATATGTCTGTTTGCCTACCTGAAGAATCTCCTTTTTTAACGTTCTGTCTTCTTTAAAGGAAAGAATTCTTTCAACATGATCCATTGCAGAACGCTTGAAAGGCAATGATCGCGATGGGATCGGTGGTGGCCTTGAAATGTTTGGGAATGCAAAGGGTTGGGGGGGGGGGGGGGACGCACGTCTCTGCGATCACCCTGGGGGGCTGCGCGCACAGCAGACCGACAAGGTCTCCCACTTGAAGCGCTGGCGGTAGCAGCCGCGGCGCCACGTGGGGATAAAAGCGGGAAAAGGGCTGAACTTGATTTCTAATGAAAAAATATGGGCACCAGGGGCCCAAATGAGGCGCGGAGGCTCCCGCCGCGGGCGCGCGGAATAAAGGAGACCTTCGTTAGAGAGGCAAGAGGGCAGAGCCCAAAACGCGGAAGCATGTTACAGATCGTTGAATTGCGGGGAGCGGCGCCGATTCTTCGAATGGCCGGTATCCTTTGTGCCCCGGCGGAAGCGCGCGTCCGCTTATTGGCGACGGCGCTGGCCGCCAGCCTTTCCCGGCTTTTGTCATTTTATTCGCCTGTCGGCAAAGAGCAAAGAGCGTCCACGCAAGGCGGGCTCCTACCGTCCCGGCTTGGTGTGTGTGAATAAGTGAGAGTGTTGCGCGATGGGACGATCGGGAAGGTTAAATATTTAAATTTGGGGGTAAAATGCAAACGAGCCGGCCGCGCACTGTCTTCATGCGCTTGTGTCTCCTGTCCCCTCTATTGCTCCTTTTCGTCTCTCCCTTTTTTTTTCTCTCTGTTTAAAGCATCTGTATTCTTTATTTATCTTTCAGGTTAACACCCATGCCCTCTGTTTTGCCTATACGGGAACACCGTTTTGCTTTTTAGCCCTTTCCTGTATACGCCGTAATCCCTGGTCGATACAGGCGAAGCAATCGCGCTGCTTCGACAATTTTTGACGCCGTTTCGCGGAATATTTCTGCGTGAGTCACAGCTACAAATGTAGCATCCATGTTTTATAGGCTCGATATCCACGGATTTCATCGTTTTTTTTTCTTCTGCCGAGCGTTGTCGTCGGGAATGACAAGCGATCGTGCAGGGAGCGAATGCGTCATTACATTTCCCCGTCTCTTTTGAATCTGCGGCCGTTCGAGGATGCCCTTCGCGACGACTTTTGCCTTTAGTCTGCCGATGACGCCATACTCCGCAAAAGAGGATTCAGTAAATGCCTGCACTTTGTCATTCCCACCGCTGTATTCCAGCGAATGGCTATGTTTTCCTTTCCATTGACTTGACACGTGCATCAGGAGAACTAGGACGGCCGTAATGCACGCGTCATAGGGCGATGTCCATTATATATATATATATATATATATATATATATATATATATATATATATATATATATATATATATATATATATATATATATATAGAGAGAGAGAGAGAGAGAGAGAGAGAGAGAGAGAGAGAGAGAGGAGGAAGAAGTCGTTTTTTCGTGTTTTGACACACAACTAATGAGATCTAACAGACAATAATGCCAAGGAAAGTATAGGGGAAGTTATCACACCAAATTGTAATGTAAATGTGAGTAAAGAAAAGTTGGTGAAAATATAACTTGCCGTGGGCAGGAACCGAACCTGCGACCCTCGAATAACGTGTTCGATGCTCTACCACTGAGCTACTACGGCGGCCATCCTCCCAACCACTTTATTGAGTATATATGTGAATTTAAACGTAGGAGTGTCAGTCAGCGCCATCTGTAGCCATAGAGGCGAGTGTGGCACGCTCTCAAGAGGTTGCATCGCAATCTTCACCCTGAGCTTCCCAGTGGTTCCCCACAGTGTACTATAGCGCGGCGAATGGCATTTAAAGTTACCTGACAACAAATTACCCAAATAAATTCCAAAGAAACGTGCGCTGCTTCAACACATACGTCAGTGGATAATAGTGGCATGATTGCGATTTTTGGGAAATTCGTTGTGGAATTTTACAGTGGTGCTTCTTTAAAAGTTCTAGTCAGATGGCATGGTGCCTTCTAATGAACATAGAGTGAGAGCACATTTCTGCCATTCAGAAAATTCTTTGCGTCTTCATGCATAAAAGTTGCTGATGGCATAATATCCCCAACAGATGTGCTTGCTGTGCGTGATCCGAAAATCGGGAGTGATATTCTAATGGAAATGACATTATACAGGGACATCTTTTCCGTGTGTACTACTTCTAAGATGTCTTTGCATGCCCCTCACTCTCAACGAATGACGCATAATACCACAACTCCTCGTTTAAGTTTGTTAGGTTGCAGCTTACAACCTCACTCTTAATCGTGCGAACCTTGCGAAGCGACGCTGCCGGAAATTTTTGCTAAGATCTTCAAATTACACTGAAAGACATTATCGTCTAAGAGTCTGTGAAGTATCTATTGAATACTAAAGAAGTTCAAAAAAAAAAAAAACTCGCGACCAATGTCTATCAGTGCAAACAGAAACGAGTGTCCCACAAGTGCGCAATCGCGGCTTCGATGCATCCTGCGTGCTCTCATTTGCGATGCTTTTGATAACTCTATAGAAACGGGACATGCAGGCCGTAAAAATTACGTACCAGCTATGTAACTTTTTTCTGAGCACGAGCGCAACGCCTCTAGTTTACGTTCGGTCGTGGGCGGCTCTGCTGTGAGCAAAAGAAGGATCGGCAAGGCCAATCTCGGCGCTGCACAGCCGCGCCAGTGTTAGAGTTATCGCGTGTACGGGTCATCGTAGCGCAGTCAACGGATGGTAGCGCAAGCGTAACGTCAACCTCCGAATCGGCAGCCCACTAAGGCGACCGCGCTGTGCAGTCTAGCAACTCTCGGCGTTTTCCACCCCATCTGGCCGTCGCGTAACGCATCATCTGTGGCGGTGGTGTTCCTCGCTGTCAGCGCTGCACTTAGGTACGGCTTTGTTAGCCCAGACCGACGCGAGCCCGGTTTCGCGAAGCGGCAAGAAACAGGACGAGCTCGCGGCCCGCAGGACACGCGGGGGACGCACGAGCGCAGCGTTAAACCGGGATTACTCTCTGCACAAAGCCGCACGAGAGATCACGCGTTCGAGTGAAGGCGAGCGCGCCTATCCAGCCGGGCAGGAAACGCTGCCGAAGGCGAGGGTGAAACGGAGACCTCCCTAATGAAGAAAAAATGGTGCTACACCGCCCCTGCCGCTACTTTTCTAACCCCGTAATTTTTTACATGTATCCAGACTGAGATGAGAGCTCTTCTTTCCCTGCGCCTTCCTGCTCGATGTCTTGTTTTCCTTTTCCCGCTACTCGCGGAAGAGAGGGAGACTCGGCTGAGAGAGTAATAAAAAATATCAACGCATAAAAAATGGGAGGGGGTAGTGTGGGAGAGATAGTTTTCCTTTTTTTTCATGAGCAGTCCTTTATCTATGGCTAATTTCCTACTTATTACTTTTTATTCCCGGTGCACTGGGCGGATGGCCGGGCTCGGGCCCTTTGCAAAGGCACGCCAGAGACATGGTGAACACAGCATAACAGCCGTCCATTACAACCCCAACAGGGGAATGGCGTATGGGGCGGTCAAAGCGTGCAGTCGGTAAAAAAAAAGAGTTCTTTTGTTTTTCTTGGTTTGATTGCTAGTTTAACTCGCGTGCGGGCAGCTATCGAATAAATCGAGTTTCAATAAGACCAAAAAACAATGAAAGAAAAGGAAATGGTAGAAAACTGAGCAAGGCGGCAACACTTGCACGAATTACTGTTGCCTTCTTTTTCTTCTTCATTTCTGTCCAGTTCCTGTTGTACGGAGTGGATTTTTTTCATATTGTTTGCAATTTGTCATGAGATTGGGCTGCGCACTCGCCATCTCGGTAATTGTTGTTGCTTAGCGGGAGGCTACCACCGGCGGTGGAGGCCTCTGCTCGCGCCGCTGGTTCTAAGTGGCAGCCCAGATGTAGACAAGTGCTCCAGCTCGTTTTGGGCTTCGATTGTTCTGCCACCCACTCGCCATCACGCATTATTAAAAATGAAGACCACTGCAGTATCGTAGGAACGAGCGAGAGTGAGGGAATGATTACTTCAAGCTGTTGTCTTTGAGACAGGCGTCCATGCGAATTCATTTCCTTTGTATCTGAGCGTCCGCTCCACAGTCCTCATCGCCAATTTGAGAACGTGCAAGGTCTGTTATGCGACCAAAAATTAAAAAAAAAAACTAAGTGTGCTGCATCGAGATAGCGACCAACGCCAAGGCTCATCGCGTGTCAGAAGAAATTGGCGCGTGATAATCTTCTGGAGTGAAAAGAAGTAAACGAATCTTTGTGTGGGGAATTATTGGCAGTACGTATATTGCGGTAGCATCTTGGAGAGCAATCGCGACTTTCCCTAAAATAGCCCCTATACGATCACTGGAATCAGCATAGGACAATGCTGATTCTCAAATGTAGAAAACGTACTTTCGTTTGATGAAGCGCGTTGTTAGAACGATGTAATCACAGCTTTGATGACTTGCAGTGGTCTTTGTCGATAGCAATTGGGCTAAGTTCTTGTTTAGACCACACATGTGCGCAACATTTCCAAACTCGGTGTAGGTACATTCTGGTACTGTTTGACCTTTCCATTCGTGCATCAGCACCCGCAATGAAATTTAACTTTATTTATACAACTATGCATTATTTAACGTTGCTATAAAACTTCACGTCACAGCTTCACGTCAAAAAACAATGACGTGATTGTGTGATCATGAGGTACGTACTTGTGGGGGACTTCGTAAAAATTTTTGGTAATGGAGCTCTGCATCAAATGCACGGTAGATAAGCATTCTTGAGTTCCACCACCTCCAGTGTGCGTTTTGCGCTACCCCAGATAGAACCAGGAACTTTGTCCTCTATTTATATATGGATGTATCAAATGAGGAAAATGAATTCTTCGGGATTTACGTCCTGTACCCACTATTTGTAGCTGAGTACAATGCCCTTTCCTTGTTTCCAAAGGGCTATATCAGCCGCACGAGAAAGCACACTAACAACGGCAGTAGCAGAACAAGTTGGGCGAAACGAAGAACGTTTCTTGCTGCAAAGCGGATCTGAAAAAAAAAACAATCGAGAAACAAAAGGACACATATATCCTCGTCTCTTTCATTCCTTTTTTTCGAGAAAGGAGGGGGGGGGAGGAACGAAACAGAAGAGGATATTTGTTGTAATTTTTTTACCCCGTTGAAATTCTTTTTATCCAGTTTATACATAACATAAACCTCCTGATTTCTCGCAATATTTTTTTCTTTACGTCTTATATACTGACTTGAGCCTCTCAACCCCTAATCCTTAAATCTATACTTACTCAGTTTCCCAACGACATTTCCGTTCATCGTCTCGTTGCATGAGAGATATATGTACACGCATACAAAAATAATAATAATTGCGAATCAAAATAATTTGTTGTTGCTTTTGGCCTATATCTGGCACATGCTTTGAGACATTGTTGCCGCTAAAAAAGACGCACGCAATGTGACGACGAAACAAACTAAACGAGGCTAACTGTGTCAGCGGGTTAGCGTTTCTTTCGTCCGTACGTTGTGTGTGTCGATCTTCAGCGGCAGTTCTGCCTCATTTTGATTGCGAAGTGCGCGATTTTTAGTGACTGTGGTACCCCTGTCGCCAGTAATTCGTTTTAAATAGGAAAGCCAATGGTTCTGCTTATGACAGAGGAAAGACATGCTATTCACAGTGAATAAATAAGCCCAGTATGATTTGGAGTGGTTAGCATACACGAGGAGACGGACTAACCGATGTTCTTGAAAAAAACATTCATATGGAGCCGAGATATGAGCACACATAAGAAGGTTGAAGAGAACAATAACTGAAGTGGCTGCATCATCTCATTTGGAAATTTGTATCATTCACTATCGGCTAACTATTGGTATCAAGTTCTGGCGTTTAGTCGGCGCCACTGAAGTGAAAACGGCGTTTTGACTCAAGGGGAACCAGATTGATTTCAAAACCACCACTTGCTCGTCAACTACGGCCAACACCTGGAACGGGAACAAGCGTGTTGAGTCCTGTCGTTCATATATACGCATATGTCGAAATGGCGAATAGCCGGAGCTTCATAAGGCGCGCGCTGCAAAAGCCGCAGTGTACTCAGAATTTTGGCAATTTGTGAGTTACTTGCGTATTTCTATTGCCACTTTGTGTCAATTACGTTAACTGCTCGTGAATTTGGTAACTAATTTCTTGTTGCTAAATTGGCGTGAGAGAGAGAGATTTTATGATGAAGAGCTGGAGGGGTCAGCCCGGCTATTCACCTGCGATGCTACTGCAGGTGCTCTGTGATGATTGACGGTACAGATTGGCAACCATACTGTCAATGTGTGGAAAATGCACTTGATATGTGATGATTGATGATGCAGTGGTATAAACCTGAACATGCGTTATTTATTCGCATGTATTGCTGCACTTCAACATCAACAGTATGTTAGAAACTTTTCTATTGTATACAGTTCTACTGAACTACTACTACTACTACTACTACTACTACTACTACTACTACAGCTACTACTACTACTACTACTACTACTACGACTACTACTACTACTACTACTACTACTACTACTAATAATAATAATAATAATAATAATAATAATAAGTATGAAAACACGGTTTTTATTGAAAACCACAATATGATTATGAAGGAAGCCGTTGTGGAGGGCTCGAGAACTTTTGATTATCTGGTGTTCTTTAACGAGTGCCTAAGTTAACGAACACGAGTATCTATTACTCCGCCTCCGTAGAAGCATGGCCGCCGTGGCCGAGATTCAATCTCACGACCTTTGAATCGTGGAACATTGTGACTTTACGCCGAGGTGGACCATCCAGGTCAAGTAGCGACATAATTTGGCATATCGTAACTGCTCTAATCAAGTTTTTTAATACTACATGCAATAAAAAGCGCTTTGGTATCTTGTAAAGACTAAGGAGAGGAGGCTTTTTTCTTTTTTCAATTCAAACGTGTTTCAGAGTATCTTGTAGTGAGTGTTTTAGATATTAGAAGGAAAATAAGACCACTTAGCCAAACAGCACATGACGAACCCTCCTGGCCACTACAAGCCTAATTACTTTTTTCAACAAAAGTAATCTCTCCCACGCACTTGAGAAGGCCCGCTCTGCCTTATGTCCTGATAACAACTCATGTCGCAAACTATATAACAGAGCTTTCTGGCAGTAGACCGTTTAATTGTGCCCATTTCGTATTTCACAAGAAAATACACTTTGGGAACATCTTCAATGTAGCGAAATACTTTTTTCCAAATATTTTGTGCTCAACTCAAATACCATTTCTTTTCTGATCTTTTTTTTTTTTTTGCTGCAGTGGTTGCTTTTATTTGTGCAATACTATGCACTCGGTCACTTTGGGGCAATGGGTTTTTGAGCTATTGTGTACAAGTATCCGAGTGCCACAAGCATACATGGGCTGCCTACGCCGACGCTTCAATCACCATTTTCTTTTAAATTTCAATGTAAAGAGCGAATGTCCGCCACGTTGTTTTTTCTCAGTCTTGAGCCATGCAAGGCTGAGGAGGCTGGCTCTCGTCTGGGATGGAAGCTCCGCCACTTTGGGACGACGAATCAGAAATGGGAGGTCACATGCCAAGGAAGGTTGACACTTCCCGAAGCAGCCCAAGTTGTCGCACTGAAGGAGCTTTAACAGGACTTATAAATGGCACCGGTTAATTAAACTCAACGTCTTGCAAGGCCAGTGTCCCTATAGCTCTTGCTATAATTATGACCGAGAAACGGCGCACCAGCCGCGTTAATTAGGAAAAAGTGCTGGCGTCAGGAAAGGAAGGGAGAAGGAGCGGATGGAAGAGACAGCGAAGTTCACATATAAACGGGAGGGCAGGTGAAAAGACAGCCGACAGGGAAAGAATGGCCCAGGCTGGAAACGTAGGGAATGGCTTTCCGCCGCTTCGAGGGCGACAGGAGCGCCGTCTCGCACGTCGGCACAAGCCGGTTAATCCCAATTAAATTGCCTCGCACTGATTATGCTCTCCCGAGTGAACGAGGACGCGGCCCTCCGGCAGCCATCCAGCGAATCCTTACCTAATGAAATATTAATTGGCATCTCATTAAGGGCTCTCGTTTGCCAGAATGGCCATCCAGAATCGCCGACACCATCTCCGTTCTAATTACAGTGGCACCCAATCCGATGTTTGCGGCCACCTCCTTCGCGCCGCGCGTGATTAGCGGGTAATTGTGGCCCGTCCGATGCTCGCCGACCGCTCCCTCCTCCTTTGGCAGTCAACTGTTGCGTGGCGGCGAACAAAAGGGCGGCCCTCAGCTCCCGCCTTCTCTGTACTGGAGCTCGCGCCGGAGTCGGTGACTGTCCATCGTGTACTTTGCCTGCGGGTTGCTCAAGGTGCATGGTCAACTCTTCATTTCAGTTTCCTTAATTACAACTTCGCGCACTCAGGGCTAATAACCCTGGTGAGTGATATAAGTGGAGCATGGCAAGCCATGGACCACGATGGTTCGCAAGGAAATGGGGGACGTTGGTCTGAGTCATATTTAATGCGTGCACTTCGTAACGGTGCTATTCGTAACGCTTCGCGATCCGTAACGACGGTGGCGGCGTTTAATTTCTGGTCGCTAGAATCGTCTAATTGGAGAGATACTTTAATGGAAACTGAAAACGGCAGTCCAGTTTCCTGAAATGCTGATATCTTCCACGCTAATGTGCAAGTGTAAGTGATGACTCGCTCTTTACTACAGCAAAGTCTCGTCAATTATATAAAAAAATGAGTCGGTGAAGGAGGAGAAGTAGAAGGAAAAAAGAAAGGCTGGGAGATGTAGCATTTCCGTGCTCGGTGTCGATTGACGGTCACTCAGTCAGGCAGCCTTGAGAAATCGCAGCAAAGCTTTCGTTGATTTTCATAGCTCTGACGTGGAGACCCCATTGCGAAGATCTTGGTGACGGATACAGCTTCTCTATCTCCTGATTTGTAGCTGAAAAGAGGTGAAGTATACAAATATAAAACAAACAAACAAGAAAAAAACAGGCGGTACGTTTCACAAGAGGCGTTTGATAGCCTCCTCGACACCGCAGTCGTTGCACTTGGCGCTAAAGGCCCTTTCAACCACGAATGGTTATGCGTTAGTGAATACAACATCTAGGTGCAAATGACACAATTTTTACACAAGGATAGACCAAGTGGTAGCCGGAATTACAGCGATTAGTCTAGAGCATGCAACCGATGGTGAGCGAACTCAGGTATGGGACCCTTGTATGACGGGCGTGACCGTGGGGTAGGCAGAAAGTTTTATCCAAGGAACAATCGTGTTACTGTGTTCTTTCTTCCTCTGTGTTGTATGGGTAACAACACAAGTACTTATTGCAAAAACCAACGAGCCCAAGTGGAAATGACTTGCCAAGTGGAAATGACAAGAAGGCGCTTATTCACCACATCTCACGGAACGAATCGAGCAATCTTTCGTGCCTGCCGCAACGATGACCACTGCATCCGTTCTCTGAGGCAGTCAGCGATCATCTTACCTTCCTGCCATCGGATTTCACACTCGGAGCACATTCACTGTCAGTTTTGAACGCTTACGCTGGCGGCGACGTTGACACTGGTGCTCATGGCGGCGTTGCGCCGGAGGGAAACCTGGGGAGGCGCAAGTCATGCAGTGATGGACCGGTATTTCCTACTGGAACATGCCAATCGCTGCTAATGGGTAATGAGAAACAGACGACTATGATTGGACACAGAGACCCGTAGTACGTTTTTAGTTAACGCACACGATGATTATTCATTGTTCATCAACGCAAAAAAGAAATCTCTTACCGGCACTACCTTGGAGGTCAAGTATCAGTGCCTATATATACGGGGTGGCCAGGCAATGGTTATGCAGCGCGAGCAGTCAGTTTTTTTTTTTCAATCAAGAAACTTGCTAGCAGGCACTGCCTGCTTCGGCACTGCGAGGCGAGAAAGAGGGGAGTGTAGGAGAGAAGACACAGGTGAAGGGGACGCGCATGCGCAATGGGGGTGTAAATGGCGTGGCGAGGAATGCCTACAGGAGAAAGAAGGGGAGCGAGCGTAGGTTAGCAGACGCTCCCTGCATTTGCGTTGCGAGGTGATAGAGGGGGGAGCGTAGGAGAGGGGAGAGAAGTGGAGCGGACGCGCATGCGTAGTAAGGTGGTCACGCCGCACACCGGATTGAGCTCGACCCTATATAAGCTGCTTTGCATCTAAAAAAGAATGCACACACAGGCACCTGCATGCAGGACGGTCCGATCAGAGTCGCTCGGAGTGACCGGTTGGACGCAAAAAGCGCAGAAGCGGTTACACTGCCTTCTTCTGTGACATTAAGTCCTGTCTGTGGCGCAGCATTCTTTCCTCCGAAAAAGACTGTAGGAGCTGGTGGAGCTCCCGCAAGTGCTAGGGGCTTATGAGAGCGTGTGGCACTTTGTAGCTGCCGCGTTTCGTGCGACAAATATTCGCCTTCTTTATTAGTCATCGTCACTGCTATCAATTCCTCTATACTTAATCATGAAACTATTTGTGCAGTGACACTGGTGGGCACGATGGCATTTTTGAACGTTGCTTGCAGGCAATACGACCCTCTGAAGTCACACGTGGAACCGACACTCGAAAGCTTAATGTAGCGCAGTTATGGAAATGCCGCAGTGTCAATGTCATTAAGCGAAAGGAAAAAAAAATGAATTATAGAAAGAGCTTTGGAAATAGTGCAGAGTGCGATTGCTTATTGACTCGTAAACACGATTATTTATCGCCTTTACCTCGGCTATATACGACAAAGCTGTCTGGTTTGCCTCAGAAATTTATGAATAAAAAATAACACATGCGGTTGTTCGCTGCAAGAGTATAAGAGATAGCGATCCAGTATGATTTCTCAAGCAGACCAATCTACATGCCAACAAACGGCAGCACAGCATTAGACAGGGCAGCGTGGTGAAAGTTGCGAATATAAGTTCAAAGTTCGCCGAAAAGAACTGTAAAACACTTCTGAGGATATTGTGCAAGTTGTAGCAAGTGCTGCTATAATCCGGTGCATGTCCACTTGCAATTCTCTCGAGGTGTCGCTGCACGTACATCTGTTGGTACGGGGGTACGCTTTTTATTGCGATAGCAACTATACGGACACTCTAGGCTAGATTTCGCCGCCGGTGTCGGCGTCGATGTCATGCACTGTAGATGTATACCTATCTATATATATGAAAACACAAGAGAGGGAAAAAATCAGAAAAAAAAGACTCCGGCGTGCGGATTTCAACGTGGGTCCTCGTTGTTGTAAATGCGAGGCGTTAGCCACTGAACCACTGAGGGGTACGTCCTTCAACGTTCAAACGGAAAGATATTTATATCTACCACTTACCGCTGTTGGCGGGAATCTTGGGGGGGGGGAT
The DNA here is from genome assembly GCF_043290135.1 of Rhipicephalus microplus. NCBI lineage: Eukaryota > Metazoa > Arthropoda > Arachnida > Ixodida > Ixodidae > Rhipicephalus > Rhipicephalus microplus. The sequence goes on along the minus strand of NC_134710.1, from coordinate 91,999,368 downwards.
ATTGTGTTTTCAGCCTTATCAGCCAGATGGCGCAGTGGGCGCGTGGCGGCTCTCATCTCTCACGCGTACTTTGGCCCACGGAGTGGATGGGGAGTGGACAACCTCTCAAGCACCTTTATCTCCAGGTGGAGAGGATCATACGTCTTGGCTGGTGTTGGGCTTGACTGGAACAATTCTGTTGTAGTTACGGGGCGCACAAAGGTCACTGCAATCGTTGCGCAGCCTCCGTTTGCGAAAAGGGCGCGCTTTTCAGACACAGCAATGTAACAACTGAGACGCTTATTTGAGTTCATCTGTGTACCTGTGAGTACGTTTCGTGCATCATTTGTGCGTGAGAAACGCGGGTAGGTTTCGATCTGCTCACCATCCAGCGTGTGACCTTCCAATTTGTTGCTATCGCGTTCATTGCTTAGCCTTTGCTCAAAGCTGTGACTTTTTGATGATGTTGGCATTTGCGATTAATATTGAATATTGACTGGAAAATCATCGGGTGTTGGGGGGGGGGGAGGAATAGAAAAGTGGTGGGCGGATGGGTGTGCAGGTGTATAGTTTTTCAAACGGAAACCTGTGCCTCCCAGACATTAACAGTGTGGATGGTCCTCGGTTAAAATTTTGAGTGCAAAAATGGGGCTTTTTAATGTGCGTCTATGCCTATAAGTGCATTTGGTACCTACTTTATATCTCCTTTTCCTTTTTCCACAGCATAGGGTAGCCAACCGGACTGCTGTCTGATTAACCTCCATGCATTTTCCCTTTTGTGTTTTTACTTCCTTCCTACTTAGTTGGCGACTGCCGCCGTCGAAGTGTGAGCACGCGAGCTTTTGATCGGCAGCAGAATGTTATGGCTAGTAAGAGATTATTGACATAATTTAAGGATGTGTTAACGATGACACGAGTCGTGTACAGCAACTGTTTTGTCGGATCTTGCTGGCATACCTGGTACAGCAACCAGAGGGCGTTGGAGCTCGAGCCTTATAGCGAGTGAATAAGCACTACTTGAACGAGCTAGAATAGCGTAATCACGGTGGTTAGGGGTGAAGGAGCCAGTGGGGTCCATGGTCTAAAGTCTGGCCACCGAAGGTGTGTATACGAGGCACTGGAAGTAGGTTTGATTTGTGGTTTTGATTCAGCAGCTGCAGACGCTGTGAGGTGTGATTGTGTTCTCGCATTATATGTCCGGTACAAAGGAACAAGTGCCAAATGAAGAAGTAGTGCCATACACATAGTCAGCAGAAAGAGGTGCAGGCCATGGAACAAGGAGGTGGGAATAATAAATTTATTATTTCAGTTCATTTATGGGCTTAAAGCGATGATATGATTATGAGGCACAACCTTATGAGCGCGAAATAATACATTACGAACAAGAAAACTACCCACAGGCGTGAAATACCAAATGAATGAATGCTTTCAAGAGTAAAATTGTGCAAAATTACGCGCAACACGCAGTGCAGGGCGTACATGTTGTGATGTCAAAATATTTTCAAGCTCAAACAAACCGGACTGTCACAAGTTCATCTCTGATGAGTACAAGAAAATTGAAGTTTCACTAATAAACGTCAGGCGTTTGTGTTGAAAATACATGTAGGTAAGCTTATGTGCTGTCTTTTTGGCACTCCTGCCTATAAAACATAAGGTCACGGCAAAGAATAGATCTTATGCGCCGTGATTACGATGCGGTTGAAGTTGTGCCCCCACAATCTTAATTAAAGTGTTCGAATGCTTCTTAATTACGACGATGATATTAGTGAACGGCTTGTCTGGCCCACGGAGAACTTGTCACAGCTGAGAGATAAAAGGCACCGACCCCTGAAGCGCAACGTACTTGGTGTATTGATTTTTTTTTTCGTTAATTAGACAGCCTTCCCTTGTACTCGTGGTACAATGAAAAGGTTGGGCTAAATTATGGGAACCAGAACAAAGCACGAGCTGACACATTCTTCATGATGTGGCGACTGAATGCCTGTATATAGCACAATCTCGCGTCTAATGGAGCCTGCTTCATTGACACCTAAATGGCGAGTTCTCCCCTATCTCATCACCTTTCTAAGCAAGGTTTTCGCCACGACATGCACAACCGGCTAAGAGAAACGGGTTTTGAAGAGCCGATTAACCTGATTATGACGGCTAATCCCGATCAGTTGAGTTCAAACCTTCTGCAGCATGGATTCCAAGCAAACAGACACAATGGCGCCTATAGAGTGGGCTGAGTCGTACATATAGAAGCCGTTATTTCTTAGCACACAGAATATAGACTATATTCCGGAAGTCATATGGGCACCGGAATCTTGGGCTGCCAATGTTTTTTAGATTTTGTATATCACGACGTGAACAAGGCTATGAAACATCATATGCCCCAACCCAACCATTTTCATGTGTATGCGTCTATCGTAACACCGTTCGCTTAAAATAGACAACACAAAGGTTACCAGCCCAAGATGGCCAACTGTTTGTGAACAGGGGAGACCGGCCAAACTGGGGAAGCGTTCAGAGAGTGAGGCATCGCGCGTGTGTTCGGCTTCCCTTGCCCGATCGTCGTCGCAGGCATTGGCTTGAAAGTGACGAGCACACTGGTGCGTCTGTGCACGCCGACGTTCCTTGTACTGCCACTGCTCCGCCTTGGAACGCAAGACAGGACGGTCCGACTCATGGTAACCCCAAAGAAGAACTGAACACGCCAATAGTACAATTTCTCCTGTCACGATACAAAATCGCAATACAACACGTTAGTATGGCCATCCACGCGCAGACTAACGCGGATGCGCTCATGTGGCAGTCAGATCGAGTTAGGTCAGGTAATGGCGAAACAAATCCTAAGGTACTGCGAAAAGCGTTTAGTACTAGGCCTTGGCTGCCTTTCGTGTCCCGCCAGAAGGGAAAGCGCTCACAACACCGATCGCAACGCTTCTCACTGAAATGGTACTCTGGTACAGGGTGCACTTCTGCGATAGTTCTCTGCCCTGCTTTACGAAACGCGCAAATGAATTCTCACGCGAATGTAGTTATGCAGTACTGAGTAAACAAGAGAAAATGCTGTCGTTTCTTCTCGTGAGCAGTGAACTTGATGCGTAGGCTCACATCGACGCATCAGGTGGTCTTTCCAGTACATCTTCATGAAATGTAGCCGTATCTCTACGAAACAATCACGTAGTGGTTATGCATTTGAAAAGAAGGATGACTCTCTTTCCCTTCGAAGGAGAGTAATGGGACCGACGGTAGACACAGAGAGGCGCCCCGAGCCATACGCCACACTGCTGGGATAACCGCCGCGGTATCATAAGCCCTGCCGGTGCCTTCATTATCGCCGGCACGCTCAACCACGCTCGGCGCTCGCCGCAAGTCTTGCCGCTGATCCTGGCTTCGTCATTAAAGGACTACGAAATTGCCGTCGACATGAAACAGGGGCTGGGGGATGGTCGATCGAGGATTAAATGTGGGGACTTACGGTACACTCCCGCCTGCCACGCGCGCATACATATTTCGGACCGTGTGGCTGTGGACTCGGAGAAAAGGGCCACGCGATCCGGGGCCGGGAGACGATATCTCTATCTGCTGCTTAACTTGGTCGCCCTTTCCCCACATTGGGCGCCGCCGTTCTCGATGCCGTCGGCGCTTCCCCTTTCATCCCCCGTCTCCAAGGGCTTCCCCTGGTCTCATTCAAGGCTGTTCGCTTTTGTTTTGCTTCGCCGTCCACTTGTATGTATGCAGCTTTTCGCCATTGGGGACCCCCCTCCAATTTCTGGAATAGCGTGCGGCCCCGGGAGAGGGGAGAGCCTACCTACTCTGTTCTCTGCTCTACTTTAAAGACTGGAAACGTGCGCCTTCGAATGGCTACACTTGAATGAGACGAACGAAAAGGTAAAAAAAAAGGAAAAGGAAAAAAAAAAACGGAGCCTTAGGTGAGTTATAGGAAAAGAACATACAGACGTGCACATAAGGAACGTGCCGAAAGGCAAAGAGAAAATCGATAACTCCCCATGGCGAATGCACTTGTTTCTCTTATCCTTTCCCCTCTATGCTTTTGAGTCATTCTTACCCGCGTAATTTTAGACGTTTGCTTAAAATTAGGCCTTCTTTGGTGTAGCCGCATGTGCCGCGCACTATGCGCTTCGGAGCAATTGCTGCGCCACGTTCGTCAATTTCGACCGGATGATGCTTTCCCTGGGCTCTTGAACACCCGTGCTAATTAGGCTTATTCACGTTTTCAGATCGCTTAGGCAAGCAGGCTAATCCTATGGTAATGAGAGCGAGCTCCACGGCGAGCCTCCTTCTCTCTTCCTCTTAGCGCTCCATCGCCAGGAGTATCAGTGGCATGCTTATTTTTGGCCAAATTCAGACGTGCCCTATTGAGTCGGTCTCGCACGCACCATGTTTCCCAACACTTTATAGGAAAGTACGGAAGTATGCTTTTCATTGCTTGAAATCACTTTAATGACTCTTAGTTTGTAGACGTAATTCGTCCTGTTACCACTAGCACGTGCGCCTGATGCATGAAATATAGCTTTGTATTCATGCTAGACTGCGCAGAGAGAGCACGGACTTGTGCCTCTTAGTTTATCTTTTGTTGTTCTGATATCCACATAAAATCTTCTGAGGATGTAACGCGATCACTGAACTACGTAGTCTACTAATTAAATCCGAAATATAAAGATTTTAGCGTCTTTTTGTCTGCAGGCAAAAAGTCGGTCCTAATTTAAACATTTCTCGTCAATTTGAGCACAGCAACATTCTACACATAGCGTGATAACTGATGGTAGCACGGGCCAAGGACACGGACAAAATAGGATACATTCGCGACATCACAGCGCTGGTAGCGCTGCGTCTCGAATGTATTTTATTTTGTCCGTGTCCTTGGCCTGTGCTATACTATCAGTTATCATGCTACCATGCCAACAGGCCCAATTTGACACCCTCATAGCCTTGTATATATGGGTGTACACTTAGATTTACCTTTTCACGTACATTGCAATTTCCAACGACCAATGCATTGTATAGCAGATTTCGGGAGCCATTAGCGCAGAGCTTCTGCCAGTTTTAATATGTGTCTTGTAATCATGCAACATGACTTCCCACTATACTGCTCAGCTTCGATTGTGTGAATCCGTCAGGTGTGACTAATGAGGAAGTTGTGTAAAGGATGAAGATAAACGGAGGGAAATACGAGGCGGTCAATCAGACTCACGTCCAGTTTGCTACCCCGTCTGAGGTAAAAAATTCAAGAATGAAAGGAATGAATGAAGAGGTGGGAAAGCGCTAATGAAGCGGAACATGTGTGCCTGTACAGCACATGTTTTAAATCGAACCCTAAGCCTTGTCGATGTTAAAAACTGGAGCAATGATCGCGTTGCTGTGATGGCCTGCGACGCGTGCAGGTATAGGTCATGGTTCGAGGATTTTTCCTCTGAAAACGGTCTTCGGCCCATTGGCTTAAGAGAATTGCGTTCGGTGATAAAGGGGAAAAAAGTAATAGGTGTTGTATCGCCTCGTCATAGTAGCAAAAGTCACATCTGAAAGTGCCCAGCATTCCAAGCGAAATAGATACGCTTTATAGTAAAGGTCACTCCTAACCACAGGCAGCATAGCAATGTTGTCACGGCGGGAAAGCTGCAATGGAGTTTGCAACTTCTTCGACTGATCAAGTTCACTTCGACGATTGTTGCACACACATAATTTTATCCAAGAAATTTGCGACATTGTGTCAACAAGCGAGTGACGCCCTCTAGCGGCGCCTGTTCCCGACAAGACTATTGCAACTATTGGTGCGTGCACGTGGGTGGTCCGGGTAGTATTTTCAGCGAGGTCTTTGCCAAACACTCCATAATGCCTCGGCGGCCAGTGAAACGCAGCCAGTGAAACACGACAATGCTAGGCGAGCCATTCCCCTATTTTCGTTAACTAATTGCCCATGCACTCTGCATCGTAACGCCTATTGCAGATTCTGCAAGTGAGGCCTTGGAGTCGCAAAAGACAACCAACTTTTGAGCTTGGAAGTCCACGACGAATATAATAGCGGAACGTAAAGCAGCACGCTCCGCTGCCGTTCATGATTTCATGTGGAAAACTGTGGACCCTATTTCGACCTGGCTGACCGGAATGACAACAGTGCCTGTGAAGCTGGCGGTTGAGAGCAATCCACCGGTGCAAATGCGCATTCTTTGGTCATATTCATCGTTCAGTAGTTCAACAATGACCAAAGTTAACTTTGGCCGTTCAGTCATTCAACAGTGGTCTGTTGAAGGGCCGCCGTTGAATGACGACTCCTTGTCATTCCCGGAGCCGTATGTAAGGCATACTTGCAGGGGTCTTGCTGCTGGTGTAAAACACGAAGGAACGCCATCTCTATGAGTGGTAATGATTGTTGAATCAGCTGGGTTGTTGTCCTAGAAGTGTCAAAGCAACAATAAAAGAGCCCTTATTAGAGATGCCAAATATGGCATCTTAAATTGCAAATGTTGAGGTAAATCGGAATGAGATATTCTCTGGGGATCTTGATTGTCCAATGAGTCGAAGTGCACCGTGGTAGTCCTCGACCCGTCCGCAGTGAATGACCGAGCCAACTTTTGAAGGTTCTAGCATTCGTCTCGCATGTATTCACCAAAATCGGCAAGCTGTAACGTAAAAAAGTTCAGAAACAAAGAAAGTTAGTGATTACTTCAATATAACCTACCTCAACAAAATGACTTAGTATGCGTGCCCAATTTCAGGCTTTTATGAAAAGATACTTAATAGTGTTGCATCATTTTATGCACTTGATTTAAAATTAATTGCTTAAAACTTTATAAAGAAGTGCTACAATGCGCAGAGAAAAGCGTTCTAGGCTCTTGCACCATCTGTGGCCTACGCAGAAAAAAAAAGCTTCATCATTATCAAGAGACTGAACGAAGACATGTTTACAGCAACAGTTGAGTAAACAACATGCACATATATACATACATGTTAAAGCCACTACTGTCCACCGTGGTGGAGCAGTGGTTATGGAACTCGGCTGCTGACTCGAAGGTCGTAGGTTGGATCCCGGCCAGGGTGGTCACATTTTGATGGAGTCGAAACTTCAAACGCCCATGTACTGTGCAATCCCAGTGCACGTTAGGGAACTCCAGATGGTCAAAAGTTCTCCCACCTATTTGGTGGAAGCGTTGCGGCAATGACCAGTTAATCGCACGAAGGTGCTATAACTGAATTTCCTCTAGCATTCGTAAGTCCTCTTCAACGGTTTGATTCTCCTCGGACGCGTGCGCAGAAACAAAAGTGCATTAATATAGCGGCCTTAGCGATGTTATAATGCCGCTGATACATATAGTGTCTCTCGTGCTTCTGGGCTGAATCTGCTGGGCGCAGCATAAGTAGGGTGGGGTAAAATGAGACGGGGCAAAACCAGACATTTCGGCTTTGCTGGCTTCTGCAGCTAATACAAAAAAATGTTTTTCCTTGTTTCCCTTTTCAAGTGACAAGTGCTGGTACTTGTCTGTTTTTTCATGAGTAAAAGCTGATGATTGCTTGCAGCGTTCACGCAGGAAAAATAACGCAGCTGGTGTCAGTATGTTGGTGACCCGTCAAAAGAGGCGCAATTCTGCTCGGCCAAATTTTTGGAATGTGTGCATGAAGCTACTCCTACTTCAATACAGCAACGTGAATAGCTTTATTATTACTTTAGAGTACGAGCTACATAACACCAAAATTTTAGTTCATTTGGTGGCCTGGGGACAAAGCGAAATGTTGTTGTTTTTTACATTTTGACATGTTAATTGCGCAAAACGCGACAAGAAGGCTTCCAATTTCCCTATAGAGAGTGTCCCACTAATTTAAGCATTTACTTCCATTCTTTATATATTATATTTTTTTTGTTTAGGACGGTTCTTACACACAACTGAGTATCATATAGAACTTCCTGTTAGGAAAGCGACATGAAAAATTACTGATTGCCGTCCAGGACATGACTCCCTCCATTCGCACTGCATCGAGGTTTTTCCATATCTCAAAGATGCTCTCAAGATACGCATAAAAATGGCGGAATTTATTTTAAAAATAATATTTCAAACCGGGACAATTTGGCAATATTTATGTAGCACATTTCTCTTGTACCCCCCCAAAAAAGTTTCTGTAATCATGCCTACTGGTAAGGAGTGCAATAAAAATAAATATTGCCTATTATAAAATTTTGTCGTCTTTGACCCTACCCTACCCTATATATATTTTTAAATATTTCGTACTGAGCAAATGCATGTTACCCTTGTAAGAACTATAATGGCCAAGGCTCTAACTCCCTTTATAACATCGGACACTTTCATGTGCCTACTTACCAATGAGAAACGTTCATTTTATTATTTTTGCGACCATGCAATATTTCCTCACTACGAGAATTTTTGAAATGGTTCTCAGCTTATTTGCACACTGATGGGTTACTTCTGTTGGGACATTTTAATGCCATTTTGCTACTCGCCAATTTGCGGTAGCGCACGCTTGATTTATCGTTTACGTATTTACGATGCTCCTGGAAATGTCGTCTTCCCTTTCACATGTGCGACACTTATCCGAGCTAGCTTGCTTGTCAATTTTATATCGCCACACATCATGCTCAGGCTGTAGTTGGTTGAGTTCTTATGTGCCGCACTCACATTCTAGACCGAGACTGTGGTAGGTATGGCCATACTGCATCTCGTCTTTCGCGCTGGTCTCCTACAACAGGTGTCTCACCTCACCTAGCGGGCCGCAGTCAAAAAATTTGGTACCACATGGGCCGGGACAGTAAAGACGGAGGAAGTTGGGGAGGGAGAGTTCACCTAACGTTGCCACTTGAAAGAACGCCATTTCCATATCCCATATATTTGTCATTTTTGAAGGGGATCTGATGTCAGATTTCCAAAGAAATTCGGTACTGATTTCCACCAGGACCAAAATCTGGACACCGATTCTGAAACACACTGTTTTCATTCCACGGTGGTGTTTCAACTCACAGTGACCGCATGGGGTTTCCCAGGGAAAAAAAATCTTGAGACCAGTCCAGTGTCTGTATATAGCCTACCCAAACAAAGTGTTTTTATTCGGAATACGCGAGAACTTAACGTGAGTACGATTACGCTTTGGCATGATACTTCATTCCCTGTGCAGCCACAAACCACGTGCCTCAGATCCCTGCCTTGCAATAAATATGTTCAACCAACTAGCCGACAAGTTCACCCTTTAGAGATTTTTTTTCTCATGAAAACTGGCACTGAACCTTACCTATAGGGGAATTATGTGAAAGAAAAATTGTTAGAAGGTATTTGTTGCTCTAAGAGACAGTTTATTCAAAATAAAGTTAGACAAAAATATATAAAATATCAAATTAAACAAAGATTGCACCACCCTGAGGTTGGAATATGTGCAATACCTCCTTTCCCTCCCATTGTTCTGCGCATTTAAGTTAGGAGGCACATGTCTGGCTGTAATATTTTGTCTTATTTGTTAATTTTTCTCACTTCATTTATTGATTCAAACATTGTTGATGTCAAAACTATTGCATAGTGTCTAATTGCTCAGTAACTATTATACTTACGAAAAGACGGTTAACTTTGATTGCGATAGGTTAGGTTATCCAAGATATACTTATTACAGCGTGGAACGAAGCGTGTGTTAACCGAGCTGACCTGTCCTAGACATAGTGGCCTACGTTTCGACAGTTGGACATGTCTTGGTGAAAGGCCCCTTCTTAACGAGGTTACCCTTGTCATTCATGGTGCGCTAGCTTCAGAGTGATGTAACATATAGCGCCTCTGTCACTGGCTTTGTGCACCCTGTGGAATACGGTCGTCCCCCTTTTGCTTGACGCATTGACAAGGCGGAGTTACTTGTTCTTAGCACCAAACTGCTGGGCTGAAGAAAATTTACTAATTAGCTTACCAACTTATTGTTTTTTATTTGGTGAACATAATTTCATATCGCAACTTTCATCTTCAAAGAAACTTTTAGTAAATAAAATTACGATAAACCGACATCTTCAACATTCATAATATAAAAACCTATTTCGCATTTTGAAGCTACTGCTTTATATCTAAAGCACTCCTTTTCTCATAACTAAACATATTGAATATGCAAATCACTGATTATCCAGGTTCAAATAATTTCGGGACTACTAAAATGATTTGATTTTTTGGATTTTATCGTACACCCAAGTGGTGTAATGCGCTGAACCCGAGGTTGTCTGCTTATCAATTAAGGTAGATGCTTAAATGTCGGGCATGTAATCAGGATTGTGACAAAGAAGTGTGCAGGCATGGGTCAACAGGCACTTGTTGATTATACACAACGTTAACGATGTTATCGCGCGAAAGCAAGCAAACCCCGAGCTACATTGCGTCATACTTTCTTTGTTAATTACTGAATCGGTTTCCTTCGGTGTTTAGACTCTATCTGTCTTGCGCGTGGTATGTGTCGTTATGTGAATAAGTGCTTTGTGAAGGTAGCGAATTTCGTATCGTAGAAACTCTTTTTGGCCTCTGATATTTTTGACTGGGTTTCGACCAGAAACCTAAACATATAAAGATCGCCGCATTGTCACACAGCTCTCCGTTTCGCACTTTTTGATTTGCTATTAAATTCGAAGCCTTTCCTTGTGTACTGCAAGCACGTTTCGTGTCTATCTGTGTATCTATCTATCCGCTTACGTCTAGGTGCTATCATCATCACCTTCTTAACTTGGAGTGAACCAAAATTAGTATGGGAGGGCAAGATGGCTTGACGATAATGACGCGTTGGTCATGACATGAATAATGTCACAATCGTGTCGCATACGTCGTCAAACACTTTCCGCCAGACAGTGCCCCATACCTGCTGGTGCGGTATGTGCCACTGGTATGTGGGTATGGGTCACATGTGATTGACACTTATTATGTATAGCCACAAACAACGAGAACACACATGGGCAACTTTAACGCGTGAGCGTTAAGAAAAACCTGACATCGGCAGCGTTGATCCCAACAGAAATCGAGCCCTAGCATTCTGCGTGCCAATCAAGTATTCTACCACAGAGCCACGCCAGGTCTCGGAACACCCTTCATAGAGACCCTGATGTTTGTGAAACGTCAATTGTGGTTGCCGTGCTCATTATTTGAATTTAAAAACATTACATATGTACTCCTATGATTTAGTGGTCACTTCTGGTTAACATCCGACGTAGTTAGGTGTCACGCGCTGCAGTTTATTTATGTAGCAGTGCCCAGGGCTACCATCCTCGCTAGCACCAGCGCTCCATACGAGCTTATCGCTTCAAGTGCTGCTAATTCCTTTGTTCCTGTTGGAATCGTTGCGTAAGTGCGAAAAACTGGTTGTATAAACATTTTCAACTCTTGGGAATGTCTGTGCTTGCAACATTTATACATATACTTGGCGTCATTTCATGACGTGTCGCTCAATAAAAAAATACAACACAGTCTCCTTCCTTCCGCAGGCTTCGCATAAGGTCGATTCCCAAAGTACGTTGTATCGGTGCTTTTTTTATTTTACTGGGGCATTTAGCTCTCATAAAGAAAAAGCAAACGAGAAAGGGAAATGGCGGAAGGATAACCACCGACGATAATGCCCAACTTCCAATTTAACTATGAAGTTGAGTAGGCCACTCGCACACGAAAGTGGCAGCAGGCCAATGAGTTTTTTCCAAGCTCTGTCTATATCTAAAATGTTTGCCATCTGATAGTTCACACCATTGCTTGAAAAAGAGTCTTTCTCTGGTCATTTAAACGAGCGGTTCTTAAAAGGCCTCCAACTCTCATCTTCGTGACAAAGCAGCCATGCATACTGGCACTTGCGGAGAAAGTAAACGGCGTTAGCTACCACTAATAAATATATATATGCTATTTTGAAAGTTGTTGCTTGTCCGATGACCCAATAGACTATCGTTATCAACGGGTTCGTGTTAAATATATCGCGTGAATCCCTCTACTCACCGCTGGTCCACTAAAATGGCAGAGGGCAACAGTTGACACGACAACGAATGGCTGTGAAGCGACGACGTCGAGCCGGAGTTCCCGAGTACGTGTAACCAGAGAATAATAGGTAACGGCGGCTGCTATAGAAGGCCCCGATGCGACAGAAGGCCTACTCCAACGACGACGTGCTGGTAGACTATGAGGGGTGCGAACGCTCGATTTCAGCGCGAGTTTCTGTCCTTGGAGTCTGGACATGTGGGTCGTATCTGTTACTGTCTGTGCTCGAATCTTTCTGCACTGAGATAATCTATCATCAGCTAGCTAAAGCCTAGCGACGACCTAGATATAATCAGATTAGTCTTCAAAATCGTCCAGTTTCGCTGTTTTAAGCATTGCGTGGGTTCTTGCAAGCTTCGCCAACATTTCAGGTAGCAAGCCTAACCATTCTTTCAATCAAATTTTCTTTCTACACTGCCCGTAGGTTTATTTTGTGACCTCCTTACTATACAAACTACGGCCTTTATTTTGGCGTTAAAGATTGTGCAGAGGAAGCAAGTGGAGAAATATAGCTACCCACGATCTGACAGAGACAGATGAATGCTCACGAGGACCGACGCGTTCGCTTTTTTGCATATACGCGTAAACCAGTTTTGACTGCGTCGCGAGTGTCTTTTGCTTATCCTTCCCGGCATTCATTTCGCCTGCAGTACGAGTAAGCGAAACACGAACATACGGGTGACGTTTCTCCGGGAGGCCCCGCTCGTTGACGAGCCTGACAGAAAGCCGGTGGCCGTGCTTTATTAACTGAGCGCCAAGTGTCAAGCGCGCGCGGTCGGGAACTGTCACGCCACTGCGTCACCGGGACGCTCTGGACAACCGGGCTGGCACGGCGCAGACTACCCGCTGAGTGGCGGCCTCGACTTGCCGGGCGAGCAATTCGTGGCTCGTCGTTGATGACGACGACTGCTTGGCGCACCGCATTTTGTTGGTCTCGAGTGGGTGGGCCCTTGTTTTCGCAGTGAACCTTGCGCTCGGGTCCCGCTTTCGTTTCTCTCTTGACATTTGTGCGATTCACCGAAGCGCGCTCGTTCGACAACCGCTACGGGCCGTTTCAACGGACTTTGCTGCTTTTAGCACGAAGGAAAGTGCTAATGGAGCAGACTTCTGAAAGCAGCGTTTCGGTCTCTTTAGATTTCGACAGCAATTTTGTTAAGCGAATCGTTCCGTGTAAATTCACTGTAGAAAACTATCCGCATCCTAAAGGGGCATGTCCCAGAATTTGGGTGAATCTTTCTCCACTGGTCCGGTAAACATTAAGAAGGCAAAGAGTTAGCCCGACAAATTGCTGTGAAGTGACATCAGCGAGCCCACGACCGCGACTACATACAACCAGAGGAGACTACTAATAACAAATGTTGGGGGAATAACGTCCTAAATTCCGTAGTGGAGGTTTCCAGAATGTCGACCACTCATGGTTCTTTAACACACACCTAAATGGGCCTTGAGCACTTTCGCTTCCATCTAAAATGCAGCCGGAGCTTTTGGGATTTGATCCCGCGACCTCTGGCTCACCACTCAAGCACCATAGACACTAGACAACCATGGTGGGGTAATAGAACGGGAAAGGCAAAAGCAGCTGTGATGAGACCCCGAAGCATGGAAGGCTTACACCAACGACGATCATCTATCTGCGCGTGAGAGGCGCGAACGCTTGCTTTCAGCGCGAGTTTCTGTCTGTGGTGTTTGGACAACAGAGTCGTGTCTGTGATTGTGGTTTAACTCGTACCTTTCTGCGCTGAGAATCAACGTAGAAATATCCTAGCATCACCTATAGCTAAAGCCTAGCAACAACCAATACGCAACCTGAAGCCTGCTCTTCCCTCTCTGCTCTCTATCTTTCATCTCCCCTATCCCCCTCCCATGCGCAGCGTAGCAAACCGGCTGCTTATAGGCTGGTTAACATCCCTGCCATTCTTTTCCTCCTACTTTCCTTCCTTCCTCCTGAAGCCTGCATCACCTAGCTGAGAGCAAAATTTTGATCTCTCAATATTTTTGTTCTGAAAGTTTCCGAAATTTTAAGAACTCCAAAAATCAAGATGTCGAAGCAGAAAGCTTACGACTGCATAATCAATCGCTCAAAAAAACAGCGCAACTTTTAGAGCTGTAGCCCATCGAATGTTTAAAAGTGAAAAATACTGAAGTTTACGTAAAACCGCTAAGTAATCGCATGTGTTTTCTGAAAGTACTATTTGTGAATTATTGTTACGGGGGGAATTCCCAGTGGGTGTAGGTGGATCCTACTGTATACCAATTCCCAAAAAAAAATCAAAAATTCGTAAACGTAGGTGACGATAAAGTACAATAATAAATGCATGACCCCTCTCTGTGTCTTCTCTATATCTTTGCATTGCTTTCTTCCTACTTCTTTGCTTTCTTGTTAACCCGTACTTAGCGGGCTCTAGGATGCGAAATCATTTCGTAGTAATCGCCAAAAGCACAGTACATTCGAATCGTGATCTCCGGCGTCTCTGAACAGTACATGAGCTATTATTCCGATATTATTTCAAGCATAGTCTGGGGCTGCTGATTAATAATGACTTCCTTGATGTCGCTGTCTTGGTGAAAGCTCAAGAAAGCGCTGGCATCCATAATGCCACAGCGCTGACATCAAACTCCTAACCTGAAAATTACTATAGCAGAACACCAGTCATCGCGGCAGGTTTACTGAATTGTTCCAGATATTTTCGTTGCTGTATTAATTTTGTTGCTGAATTAAACTTAAAAAAGAAAGCATGACGATCATCTTCTTGTTCTTTTTTTTAATTTTCCAATTTTAGGCAAATTTTGTATAGCTAGTTTGGCTCAACTTTTCGTATAACTAGTTGAGCTCTAGTAATAGAGAGATGTCAATGACCTTGTTTTGTTTTGTTTTGAAAGGCACCTCGCATCACCAAAAGTAGCGCGGCGGACGGGCAACAAAAGGTGTTCTCCACATCTCCTTCACCTGTAATGCCACTCCCGTAAGTTATCACTGCTCGAAAATGAACTATCATGCGTTCAGCTCGCCGAAGACGCCGCCAAGAACTAAGGGTTACTGGTTTGAGCTGTGTGGCATGTGCCATCTATAAAGTTTCTCCTCCTACTTCTCCATTCGTGAACCTGAATGAACTGTACAACTGGACTGGCTCCTTTTTAAAATTTTCTTGGTGGTATTCCACATTCACAAAAACAAAATGTGCCTGTCGTCCACCGGGGTGAGAACAGTGCATGATTACGGTGCTCGGCTGCTCAACCGCAGGTCGCCGGTTCGATACCCGCCACAGTGGCCGCGTTTTGATGGATGCAAAATATCAGAGACGTGTGTGCTGTGTGACTTCAGTGCACATTAAAAAAAAAAAAAACACCAGATGCTCGAATTTTCCGGAGCCCTCCACTACGGTGTCTCTCATAATCGTTTAGCGCTTTCGGGACGTAAAACGTCAGGTATGATTACAAATGTTCTTGTCATTTAGCGGTTTTTTTTTATCAGACATAAAAGCACTGGCTACTCGTGCTTTGCAACCAATTAAATGCATGCTTCTGCGTTGTAATAATCTGCTGCACATGTGAACACACTGCCAAATTTACAGCGAAAGGTAAGCATGTTTTCCTTACGCGTGCGATGGGTTCTGGTTGAGTAGTGCATAGCGGTTGATTTAGCATGACCATCTTTCACCTCTGTGCTCCCCTTCAACCTGGCCGTCCGTCTACCCTCTTCCCAGTGTTCGGTGGCTGTCATTATTGGCACAGTATCGGCATGTCCTCCGAAGTGTTTTGAATGAGTGGCAAATATCTTAATTGTTTTGCAATGAAGTGAAGATGGTGCCTTGAAGTGACATTGTCTTCAAGACAAAAACGAATCTCTCTCTCTTTCTCTCTCTCTCTCATATATATATATATATATATATATATATATATATATATATATATATATACATATATATATATATATGTTTGTGTGTGTGTGCAGACATAGTTTGATATCATAACCATTCACTCAACGGCAATTTTTATTTTTGCCTAATTACCAAATTAGCCATATTAAACAACTGTTTTTTGCTTTGGAAGCAAAACAGCTGTCCAGAACATCTCTAAGAGAAAGTCATAGATCGGTTTGCGAAACATCTAAATGGACGGCGTCCATTCTTATTTCTATTAGGTATCCGTGGTTCTCTGCTCACTACTAATGCACGCAAAATAAAACCAAATGTAGTAGCAATAATGTCACGTGACATGCCCGCTCGCGCACCTTAAGCGTGCCTGGTTGCAGTGTTCCCTAATGTTGCGAGCACAAACGATATGCTCCATATATATATGGAGCATATCGGCTGTCAATAACAGTCACTATAGTGGCTGTTCATGGCAGCGATAGACAGACGCAGCGGTCATCGCACCAGTTGGCGCCTGCATCGCTCGGCCACCACCATCGTCGCTGTCCTGTCAAGGCAGTGCACCCGACCGTATTCCGTGGCTGTGTGCACGCATAACGTTAGCGAGCACTGAGGCCACGGTGCGCAAAGGCCCGCAACCGTGCTTGTCACGTCGTACATTATTGTATTTCACGGAGATCTGTAGTAAGCCGAAAAACACTATTCCTTAATAGGTAGAAAGCTAGAAACTGCGTAATTCGGCGATTGGTTTGGAAACAAATCTACAACTTTTTCGTAAGAATTTTTCGTTCAGCTTCGCTGCTTTGAAAGTTTAAAATTTGAAAGCTTGAAAGCTTATTTACCATAGGACATCTATTGATTACATAAAACACACTTTTGGCACCCAGAAAATTTGTTTAAAGGTCCCTACCGAAGGTATCTGTAGCAAAAATAGCTATAGCATCTGTTAATATACACATTGCAATAGGACAAAAACAAACAGAAGTATCTAAATTATACAGAACAAACAATCCATGGGAAGTTTTGTTAACTACAGAGCACACATGACGGTGACATTCTAATTATTTGTCGACTAAGAACCCCAGGTGGTCGAAATTTCCGGACCTCTCCTCTACGGCGTCTCTTATAATCATATGGTGGTTTTGGGACGTTAAACCCCGCATATCAATCAATCATAATCAAGAAAAAGAAGGGTCCCAATGTAAAACCCTGTAGAACGCCAATGTTAATAAGGGTGTTGTTGAACTGAGAATATCCTATAGGTCAACAATTTGTGGCCGGTCTTCCAAATAACTGCGAATTAACGTCAGACGTATTCTATTATTCTGCAGCGAAGTAATTTCTCGTTTAATATAGCATGGTTTAGCGAACCGAAGGCTTTAGCGAAATGTATGAACAATCCTACCACTGAATAGCCATTGGCTATTAAACAACGAATTATTATCTGCAACGTTGAAACCTATGTTAGTGTAGACAGACCTTTTCTGAAACTGAATTGGTGCCGAGAAAAAATATTATGATTTCCCAAATAGTCATTCAGCTGGGAAGCGAATATTTTTTTCATGCATTTTGTTGAAGAATGAAAACGCTGAAATCAAACGATAATTTCCTATCATCGCTTTGTCCTTCGATTTGTAAAGTGGCAGTACCTGGGCAATTTTCATTCTTGCTGAGAACACACCTGAGACAAGTATAGTATTGACAATATATGAGCGAGAACTGGCGACACGGTATCTGTGACAAGTCTATGCGCAAAAATCTTGTAAATTCCAGGGGCTGTGTTTCTCAAGCTTCCAGTAACTGAAGCAACCTAAACTTCATCTGTGGGATAACGTTAAAAGGAAGCATTTGTGTGGGGTATATATGTTGCATCAAAAGTTTTGTCTTCGGATGTACTGAGGGAGTAAAAATAGGCGCTGAAAGCATGACATATACTTTCGGGCGTGTTGTACGTGGCATCAATGTAAATTATTTATTTTTCTCGTGGGAGTTGTTTTACGTCTCGTCGGAGAAACTGGTTGAGGAGGCTCCAGTTTCTTTTTTTTTTTTTAGTCGTTGCCATTCTGTAGAATACAGTGGCTAAAATAATTGTTCTTTGGTACATAAAGTGTTGTATTAAGATATCACGAGTACCTAGAGTATATAGGTACTCGCGATATAATAATACGAAACTCTTAAAAGTTGGTTAGTTAAACATTCGAAATTAGGCAATCAAGAAGTAAAAGAAAATAGTGCGACGTAATCCAGGCAAGAGAAAGCAACACGCATTTGGTCACGTCGTCAAAGGGTGTATCAGCATATTTTGAAGCCACGGCTAGGGATGGCTGGAGCAGCGTGCGTATATTGTCGTTATGTATTTTTACGCTGCAAAGGTGCAGGGAGGAAGCCTTTCGTGCACAGTATTTGAGCTATTTGCGCTTCGAGCCTTTATCCGGGCACGCTTTGAGTGCATTCCCATAGCTCTGGGATCCATCATTTCGGAGAACCAATGAACAGGCGGTGTGTGCTCCGACGCCACAACGTCTGCCGGAGGACAATGCTCGACCGTAATGGGTTCCAGCGAGTTTATACCACGTCAGCCGGTGTTCGCTAATAGTGCATAATAGTGAAGACACGACAATGCGTTCGGAAGTTTCGTGATCTCCGCAGATCACGAAGCAATGACGGGGCGTTTCTTCGGAGCCCTTTGCTCTAGCTCGGCCTTCCTGTATCGATACGAATCATTTCCACGGGCGCGTCGCCGAGTTTGATACGTGACAATAGATCATTGGCCATGCATCAGCACCCAAAGATTCCTTGGATGTCGCAGTGAGCTTTCGCCGAGGTCCCATGAAAGCCGATTGGTCATTGCGAGCAGCGCAGGTATTAGGCTCACGCAGACGTGTTCGGAATGAGCGGCCTCACGTTGGCTCGGAGCGCGAGGACTCCGGCAAAGTGATCCCGCACATGGCGTGGCGGCGCGGGGGCGGTGGGCCGCTTAGGTCGCCGGTAGGCGGTGATTGCGCGCATGGGCGATGGCCGCTTGCAACGCTCTGTACGCATGTTCGACAGGCGTGGTGGCACCGACACGCCAAAGATCGAGTCGCTAGAAGTTCGCTGATAGATGGGGAAGTGATGAACGAACCAGTCAGCGATTCGGAGGCCCGCAGAATAAAGGATTGTGCACTTAATTTCATCTCTTCGTGAAGGTATACTTGAAGTAATGTTCGTGAGCTATATGAGCCTGAGCTTTAGCCGATAGCAGTTCAATCTTAAGGGGCCATGACGGCCAATGGTCGATCATAATCTGCCTTATGTGAGTGAAGTCAGAGAGAGTGAGAATTTATTAGAAGGCAAGAGTTCAGCCTGAGATAGTGCGCTCTAGCCTGCTTCTCTACACAGGTGGAAGGGGGAAAGAAAGAGGGATGAAGTATAATGATGGGGACAGGACGAGGTCGTGCGTATGTAAAGTAGGTACTTAGCATAGTACTCTATAGCTTAGTATCTAGTCCAGTGCTTTTGATAAAGTCCAAAACATACCTTGTAGCAGTTTTTGACACTGCTTGGTCGCACATTGCTCACAGAATGTAGCTTTCATGAAGTGCATGTGTTTGTACTAAGCTTGCCAACGTTAAAGTTAGCATCTTCCTTTGCGTCACGTACGATATATGGATTGAATAACATGATATATGGAGTCACAAAATATATGGATTGAAGTTTCGCGCACTTGGCAGCGCTCACAATTCGGGCTGTCCTGCTTGGCCGATTAGGTGGGCGTAGTGTCGAGTGAAGGCAACGGCCAGGTGAATCTAATGCCGCACACTAGCATGTCTTCGGCTGACTTTAGCCGGAAGGTCAGAAGGTATATCGGAGTCTGTTTCCCACAGATGCTTGTTCCGATAATCTGGTAGCGACCACTAAGTGGTAGCGCATTCGCGCATGAGCGATCTCAACAATGTGTTCACGTCACTTCGCGAATACGGTACACTCTAAAAAAATATCGAGTAAAAAGGGTGTCTTTTTGTCCCACAACAATAATCGTCATCAGGCTTGCGAGCGCTTCCTTTCTTGAAAACTCGGCGCTAGCCACTTTCCTATTGAGAATGCAATGTAACCCTGATAATGGACATGTCGATCGTGACCGGAATGTACCGGGCGCGGGGCAATAGCGCAAGTATGGAACGCAATATAGATGACGATTATTGTTGTGGGACAAAAAGACACCCTTTTTACTCTCTATTTTTTTAGAGTGTACTTTGACGTTCATGAAAACTGATTGGTCAAACGTGTGTCAGACGTGAGCCTCATAACTCAAGCATTCAACCTAACACGCAGAAGTGGTCACTTGATTACACACCAATAGGTGTGTAATCCTGGACACTGTGGCTTGGTTAGTGATGGACTAGTCGATAGCAAAGCAAGAGCGGCACTATAAAACCCCCTTACGTGAGTTAATCCTTGTGCGTTCGCAAACATTCTGGTAAAATTTAAGCGTATTTGGTCGATTGCTTAACTTATAATTGGACATTTAACTAACAAGCGAGCGGCCCGTTAGTCGGACAAATATTGATGCCTCAGCGAGCCATGGCGTAGCAAGGTGCTCACATTCCGAGCATCTGAAGACAGGCGAATGTTTTTGTTCCGTGATTTGCCATGCGTGAAATTGAGCTATTGCAGTTTTCTTTCGCTGGACATTCAAATTGAACCATTCGCATCGGCAGAAACTTTGGTAGAAGACGGCGGCTCCGCTCCGTGCTGCGTATGACGTCACACACAACACAGCAGAATGGGGGTCGCGAGCGGGGGCCGAGATTTATAGCCGCCAATTTATAGGGCTCATTTTGCACTGAAATATTTTTTTACAGGCAGTGATTCTGTGTGTGTTTGTGTGCGTGCAAGTACAATAAATTCTCTACTTCCATCTTCCCCTGAAAACCACAAATTGTTGGGCAATCGTGTCATGGTGATATTAAGCGTTTGACAATATGTGACAAAACCACGTGTTAGGCAAATGAATGAAAACTGTTAGGTGTTCTTGCATATCTGAAATTTACCTCTCCAGAATTATTGTCAAGTGAATGTATAAGCACCGTCAGGCTGCTATTTCTGAAATTTTGTTGGAAGTGAAGGGGCGGCGCGACGCAGTCTTTAAAAATTACGACACATAAAAGTCGAGCTTTGCACTTTCCATGGGCAGTCGACGTGCTTCACACCCACGATTCCACGCAAGAGCGCCGCGCGAGCCGATTATTGGCTGCGCCTCGCCATAATCGTGCAGGATGAACCAAACCTGCAAGTTTCTGAGCTTGCGAGGGACCGTCGAGGCGCGAGCAATAGTTTCGGGCGTGATTTATGATCCGACTCGACATTAAACTTTCAGCCACCCCGGACTCTCGCCGCTGAGCGTGCCTTGCGCGCAGTTAAAATACACGCCCGACAATGGCAACACGTTGAAAGCTAATTTGTCTTTAATAGATCGTCGTCGGTGCTATGCTAAGACGGCGGATTAGCTCGCGCGAATCCGTACTTCAAATAGAAAGAGCTCGCGCGGAGCCGAAACAGGGGGCTAAGCGAGCGAGAAACGGAGCAAATGGTGCGCCGTCGTGTAGCCTGCTCTCGAATTCAGTGCTCATTAAGGTGTTCGGACCTGCATTTGTCTAGCTTCGAGCGCTGAGCACCGCCACTTGATGACACTCGTCGCGTCATAATGACCAAGCGCGCCTGAAAAGCACTCAACTCTGCCCCACGTGCAGGGGTCCTCTCTACGGGAGAAGTGTAGTACGTAAAATGAAGGGGCCCAGTCATTTACAAGCGAAAAGTTAATGGTGCACAAAAGGTTTCCGGCACCTGCGATTGACTCCACTGCCTCTTTATTTCTAGATTTCATAGTCATAGTCGATAATCCTAACAAAAGTTATCTCCCAGCAACCCTTCACCGTCGCATTGGTATGAACGTGTTCATGAAACTTAGATTATTTTTTTGTATTTTTCTCTATTTTTCTAGCGTATCAAGCGTGACGTGGATTTGACGGGCATGGTCATTCTTCCCCTTCACTTTCCTGAACACTCCACCACTGTATTTCTTTATCTATTTATTCATGATAGCTGTAGTTATTCATGAGTACCACTGGCATTCTAATTCATGGCTAAGTGGAATGCGTGCTCTGTGAGATGCGTCACGTGAGGTAAACGCTCGTCGTGTCAAGTCCAACAGAGCACATTAGAGTGACTTGTGGCTTGTGGACAATGTGGCAGGCAGGCAGACAGATAAACGTTGCTGACACTCGCGACGCGCTAAATTGCACACACACACAAAAAGACACACGGATGCACAGATAGGACGCACACGAGCGTCATATATCTGTGCCTCTCGTGCAATTTAGAGCGTCGCGAGTGCCCACCATGTACAACCAACTATGGCCCCTACGCTTGCCCTTCTGTTAGATAAACTTCATTTGCCTCCCGGTAAGAAGGTTCCTAAGAACCCACCGATGGTAACCCCTGTGACGGGTACCAAAGGTTCCCGATCACTTCAAGGGCTCCCTGGTCCACCCGGAGTTGTTGCGCGAAGTATGGAGTTGTTATACACCCTAAAATGTCCGTCTCGTTGACGTGATGCTTCCTTCTTGAAACGCGCAAGCGGGGGCACCGTTTCATCAAATGGGGGAACTTGGAGAGTTGGTCCCATGTTGTGTGAGCCTTGCCGCCGCATTTTTCGTTTGTAGGCCCGGAGCTTTCAAGTTTACGTATGGGACAAGGCAGGCATCCTAAGAGGGCAGGCACCCTGCCTCCCTTTAACAAAACAACGGCTTGATTTCCAAAATGTGCGCTGACAAATACTGCGCAGAGAAATCACACATAAAGCGTCCCGTTCCAGGCATTTATAGTGGAATTTAGTGCACCTGTTTGGAATCTGGTGGAAGAAAGTACCTTTTGTCGATGAAATACCTCAAAAGCAGTTATTGAACTTAAAAAAAAAAGAGAACTTTCTTTGCATCTGATGATTCCTAAAGGCATTAACAAAAATTCCAGCAAAAATGGAAGTGTGCATTCAGAGATTAAATGCTAAACACTAGTTACACTACTAAACAGACTCCGACGGCCACTCACTAATCCTTTAATCATAATATATATATATATATATATATATATATATATATATATATATATATATATATATATATATATATATATAACGTGACTAATTAACCAAACTCATTAATTAAGATTTTAAGGTTTCACTTGAGGACGGTCTTGCCGCTTACCCATTCTTGAGACACGGCAAAAGTTCTCGTGATTCGACATGTTCATAAGCGATTGTAGTGGGTGATATCAAAACTGATCACACCCGGCCAACAAAGAAACATGACCAATCTCGCGTTTTGTCTATATACGTACACAGCTGGGGCTATATTTAGGACAGAAAGTGCCAGTTTTGCGATAAATTCGGTTGAACTTGCGAGCGCCAACACGCATTGTTGCTAGGCTTACATTTTTAACCAAAGACATTGTTATGAAGTTCAAGAATGACTGGAAGACAAGTACACTTCGTCGAGAAATTTCAAACTACAGACTTGACAACTAGTTTATTCTTAAATTTTTTTGCAAGTTTACATAACTGTAAAACATAACTGCTACAAATCATTATCTATAAGCATAAAGAGATACGTTTAAAAGGTAATTGGCATAAGTGAGCTTTAGTTGGGTATTCATTTTGAATTCTCAAGAATATAGGTTGGCAATACTTGTGCAGCTCACTCAGAGCCATTCATGAAATATATACTGTTCTGATAGCTCACTTGGACTCAGAGTCACCAAAATTTTCCTAAATTTGAGGGGAGGGGGCTGTTAAGGCACTCTCCCTCCCGCCCTACATAATTTGTGCCTTTGATAAATAAATATGGAAATTGTATATGAATACTGCTTCAGAATACGTGTAAGTACATGGGAATACTATAAACGTGAATTAAAATAAGGCTGATAGTAACGCTGAAGATGAGGTCGGCAAAAAAGGTAGAACTCACTCCGACTAACTCAAGAAATATATCTTGCTCAGTGGACTCACTTGGACACGCACTCACAAACGAATTGCTGAGCCGAATTGACTCGGATTTGGATTCAAGATTTTTTTTTTTTTTTTCAATCAGACTCACTCGGACTCACCAAAGTATTACTCACCCGTGCTCACACCGAATCCAGCTCACAGCCCGATGCAAGTCCGAGTGAGTCCGATTGAGTTGACTTATAAGTGAGTTCGCGGACCTATCCTCAAGGACATAATATGTCTGCTACTGAAAGAAAGCTATATTAAAAGTAGGGTTTATTATATAAGTGCAAATGAAGGAAACCACGCGTCTGGTTTCCGAGCACCGCCGCTAGATGGTGCCACTTACTCCCGAAGCGCTTCTCATTTGCTTGCTGGGGTTGCTGTCACTGTTTAATGCAGTTGTCTGCACGTTACCTCGCATGGCGCTTCTGAGAACACACTGCTATGATCGCTCACGCTCACATTGACCGACGGCTTGTTTATGGGCGTCTGACAGTGATAGCTTTCCAGATCAAGCCATCCTCCTTCCCCATTCCGAAAAAAAAAAGAGCTTCGTTCCGCACGCCTCCAACGCATTAACCACAGTTCCGCTGCCCACATGTGTGGGTGTCGGAATTGTCCATAAGGTTTGAGGAGCCTATATTTAATTTCAACCTTTTTCCGAGGCCGCTTCAGGGACTGCATTCGCAGCTGTTTGCTCGAGCAGGAGCACCTGTGGGGCTTTATTTTTACGCACGCCTGGAGACGGCAGCAGCTTGCCGTCTATTGAAATGGACAGCGTGAACCGCCAGTGACGCCGACCAAGCACGGAGTCGCTGCCGCGATTTATACGCAAGAATCCTAAATGCCTGCTGTCCGAACTTAGCTTGGTTATAAGTGTGAAATCGGTGATGTCGTATAGTGACTCGAATTTCACGCACAATTTTGTTCATGATGCTTCGAGGACCATTAACTTAGATATCTTGAATGATGTCAAAGCAAAAATACCGGTTAATTATCCTACGGTCGTCGGCGGGATTTGCTCTTGGGGGGGTGCAAACCAGTGTAACATCGCACAACTGGTGGAGGAGAAGTGCACTGATGCAGCTTGGGTGAGGGCAAGTGCTGGTATGGCTTGAAAGGGCAAAAATCCTATCTTCTCACCCCCCCCTCCCCCCCCCCCCCCGCTGACTCCCGTGCCTTGGAAGCTCATCTCTTTCAGTACGCGAAGCGATCCAACTTTTGTCATCATTGTAATGCTGTTCAACTTCCTTCCTTGACTTTCTTTCTTTTCTTTTTTTATCACATTGCGAATGATACTCGAACCACGTTTTCTTAATATTTGACAGCCTAAACTGCTAGCTTGTAGATGTCGTCAGGTGTAGGTGTGACTCATTGATATGTGGGGTTTAACGCCCCAAAACCACCATATGATTATGAGAGACGCTGTAGTGGAGGGCTCCGGAAATTTCGACCACCTTGGGTTCTTTGACGTGTTCCCGAATCTGAGCACACAAGCCTACACCATTTCCGCCTCCATCGGAAATGCAGCCGCCGCAGCCAGGATTCGATCCCGCGACTTGCGTGTCAGCAGCCGAGTACCTTAGCCACTAGACCACCGTGGCGGGGCTGGAGTAGATGTGACGACATTGCAGCATGGAACACGACTGTGGGCAGGAACTGAAAAAAAAAAGGCCTATAATAAGTTGAATCTGAACACGATTGCACATTTTGGAAGTAGTGATGCTTCGAATTTTCGATGAAGGCGAAAATGCTTGATGCCGGTGTATTTACATTCAGGTGCACAGTACAGAATCCCAGGTGGTCGAAATTTCCAGAACCCTCCACTATGGCTTCCCTTGTAATATCACAATTTTAGCACGTTGACCCCAAATAATTACGATGAAGGCATTACGACTCATTACAAACGCTTTGAATGAAGGGAAGAACTTGACGGTTTGTTTTTCTTTGTTAAACATAATAATAATGAGAACTAACAGACAATGATGCTAAGGAAAGTATAGGGGATATTACAAGAAGTTATTGTAACGCAAATGAGAAGGAAGAGAAGGGGAGGAATAGAGGAGCAAACACAGTGCGGGTATCAAGATATCACGAAAGCGTGGCGTCGCTGTCTGGCAACAATGTGTTCTGGTGGGCGGTGATGCTTTGACGGCTTTTTGTGGGTCACAGGCTGACGTCACCCTTAAACGACTGGGGCTCCGTACGTGGGAGCGTCGGCCAGCTCTGCTTGTTGACACTCGCCGTAATGGCAACAGGTGGCGCTGACAGACACTCCCACGTTTAAATGCACATATATACATACCCCATAATGTAGACGGAGGGATGACTGCCACCGCAGCTCAGTGGTAGAACACCAGACGCGTTATTCCAAAGTCGCAGGTTTGGTCCCTGTCTGTGGCAAGTTATCGTGTCGTCCTCTTTTCGTTCTTCACATTTACACTACAATTACTTCTTATAACATCCCCTATACTTTCCTTGACATCACTGTTGGTTAGTTCTCATTCACGAATGGTTTTAAATTTACAACCGCAGGATGAACACAACATGACTCATTTAATGGTGACTAACGAAGCTTGCATTCACAAGAGACTTCTTACGGGCGAAGCTTCTTATGACGTGGCTTGTGCGTCCCTCGTTGTAGTGCGTAACCACTGATGGCACATACCTGTAGAGCGGTCCTTAGAATGTCCGCTGGATGGCAGCACTTGTATATGATGAATACATTATGAGAAGATGCCAGATGGCTGTACTTGGAGTGTTCACTAGATAGACGGACGGACGGATGGACATACAGATGGACAGACGGACTGATAGACGGACAGATAGACGGACGGACGGATGGGCAGACAGACAGAGGGGCGGACGCACGGACAGACGGACGGATGGACAGAGGGATGCCCGCACGAACATACGCACGGATGAACAGACAGGCAGACGAATGGACAGATGGAGGCACAGACGTACGGGTGGACGCATGAACGGCGGTCACACGGATGGACGGACGCACGGACGGACGCATAGATGGACGGAAGCAAGAACAAATGGGCGGACGGAAACACGGACGGACGGACGGATGAACGCTTCGCCCCACCAATCATCATTCACTCCGGATATATGCTGTGATTTTTCGGTAGCTTATCCTTTTAAGCAGTGCCTTTTTAATAATGCCTTTAAGCATGCTTGTAAGCTTTTCGCATTTATGTCATGTCCTTGCTGCCATGAGACCATGTCCTTGTGGTCATCTTGTTTGTCACCCTATTACATATTTCCTCTGCTTGTTTTTATAAGTCATAAAGGATGTTGATTTATCTTCGTGACTATTCTCATGCATGCCGGGCTCAAAATTTCCGCATGCATGCGTCAGGGAGCTTGAACGCATGTGAGGCATTGATCATTGCCAATAGAATGTTTTGCTCCACTCATATTCATCGGACACTCCGCTAATGGGAGTCAAAGCACACAAGCGCAGTGGTATAGGCGCAGGAGGCGCACCGTACCCATGAGTCGCGTTGCAACGGTGCCCAAGTAGGCGGCGACGGAGCCTGCGCCGAACGCGGCGTCGCCTCCAGCGTCCTCTCGGAGATGAAGTGTGGGGACGACGGGGGTCGCGTGCCCTGCTGCCTTCCGACGGATCCCGGCGCCGATTAGAGCTCGATTCCATCTTCGTTATGCATCCCGAAACTGCAGGCACCCTTGGCGCTGATTAAATAAAGAGGGCCATTCGTCGCCGGGAATCCATGACGAATTGTAATAAGAGCCAAGATATGTGATTCCCTGTCGGTATGCATTGCTATCACTATACCAAGACGGAAGATAAATGATTATTGCCGCTTCTGTGGCCCTTCCGTCTCGCCTGCTTGTCTTCTTCGTTCGATTTCTAGAATGCACCGTTCATTGTTTGCAGTGAGATGCAGGATGAGCGCTGATCGAGCGTGGTTTCCCCATAGCGTGCTTCTTGGTTTGCAGACT
Organism: Rhipicephalus microplus; assembly: GCF_043290135.1. Classification (NCBI taxonomy): domain Eukaryota; kingdom Metazoa; phylum Arthropoda; class Arachnida; order Ixodida; family Ixodidae; genus Rhipicephalus; species Rhipicephalus microplus. Next base: position 91,971,541 of record NC_134710.1, on the reverse strand, counting down.
CAGCTCTCACGGATGTCCCGTGAGAACATTTCCAACGGAAAGCCGCGCCAGAAGGAGACATCACGCTTCCACGAGTGAAACGACGTGGCCGCGCAGTGCCATCTTTCCTGCAACCGTACAGCGCACCCTTGTCTGACTGCTTGCTAAGACGCGCAGCATCGATTTCCCCGTGGCCGTAAACCAATGGAGGTCGAAAACATTCACGCACGTGATATCATTGCCCACTGCAACGCAGATACCCGTCCCTCAAAGAGAAAAGATATATAAAAAGCACTTTACTTGCAATGTCCTCCAACTCTATCCTGCGTTTGAGCTTCTTTCTTGAAGGGAAATTATGGAGTGCCTCGGTACGCACAATGATACAACTGTATACGAATGCAGAACCGTCCTTTCGGGGCTACCTTTGATGCAGCTTGCCACCAATTCCTGCAGAGATAACGTCCTTATTACTGATATAACTCACGACAATGGCCTTGCGGCTTCGCGGGCGTCACTTAATTAGCTTACACTGCCAAATTATTGCTTCAAGGCAACTCCATGTGCATTTGTTTAGTTAAAAACAATTGTTTACTGTTAGCAAAAAAAATGAAAGCCACTGTTTTTTTCTCCTGGGCTTCGCGCTAGAAAACCACAAGGCCGGGACAAGAGTGGCATGTCAAGGATGCCTATGCTTTACTTCAAATGATCCGTTTTCGCAGTGGAAAAAGTTCCAAAAGCCTTTCATATTTAGCATGTGATCCCCCCTCCCCCTTTTCCGGCTGCCACCTCCATGGTAGTCTAGTGGTTGTGGTGTTCGAATGCTCATTCGAAGGTTGCGGGATCGAGTCCCGGCCGCGGTGGCTGCAATTTCGATTAAGGCAAAAGTGTCCAGAGCCCCTGTACTTACATTTAGGTGCAGGTTAAAGAACACCAAGTGGTCAAACTTTCCGGAGCCTTCCACTATACAGCCTCCCTTATGATGATATCTTGGTTTGGGAATGTTAAACCTGAACACTTATTATTATCATATTAAGCACGTGGTCGTCTTGTTGTCATTATGTCAAAACCCTCGACGTTATGGAGCAGTGGCGTGTGAACTCCAAGCTGACAACGTCACCTGCGTTAGATATTGCGTTTTTCTTAAGAAGCTACGTCTCCCAAGTCACAGCTTGCGCTTTGATGTTGTATGAGCGTAGGTTAGCAAAACACATTTACTCATGCGGCCTTCGTAACGCTACTGCCACATGGTCGACGAACGCACGATGACAACGGTGTAGTGAACACGTGAGCCAAACTTTACTAGCGCGTGGTTGGAAATGTACAACGGAGTTCAAACAATAGCTCTCGTTTTCAAGCGCGTTCTTAGAATCCTGCGATTTTCGCGCTTACCTGAAAGGACAATAGGGATACACGTAGACTATTTCCAGAAATTTAAACTTCATCAGGAAAAGTTATTATAGGAGAAAACAAATTGTGAAACTTGCTCTAATCTGCACAAGGCTTGACAAAGCGGAACTGGGCGATTCTGAAGAATACCGTGTTTGTTTGTAGCTCGTTTCTAAGCGTTAAATAGGTGATGGAGGTTGTTTCTTTTCTGATCTTTGGTAGTTGCTAGTCGTTAGCTATAGGTGAACCTAGGTTGCTTACACGTCGAGTCTTAGCGCAGATAGGTTCGAGTTAAACCGCAGACAGTCACAGACACCACACGGATGTCCAAACTCCAGAGAAAGAAACTCGCGCTGAAACTACGCGTTTTTACCTCTCAAACTGGCACAGACACGACACGGACGTCATAACTACAAAGACAGAAACTCGCGCTGAAACCGTGGGCTCGTACCTCTCAGCATAGATATTCGCGCAGGTTAACGTAGGCCTTCCATTGCTTGGGCATTACCTTCTTTATTAAGATGCCTGAGGAATGGCTTGTGCTCCCAGCGGAATCAGCCTGCCTTCAGTTTTGAGCAAACACAGCGTGGTGGCGCTCGCGACCTACACTCGCGACCAACACTGCTATTACGGCTTGGTGGCGTTAGCGACTACCCGATTTAAAGGGTACAGCCATATCAATCCATCCATCCATCCATCCATCCATCATAACGACGTTTTTTTTTACTTGCGAACCAATATACGTGCGCGTCAGTCGAGGGTTATTCGAGATCTGCAACTGCACACGATCGTTTCGAAGGCTATGCGAAATGTCGAGTTGTTGCATCATCCGCCACAGGTAGCGCTACCGATCGACACTAATCGAAAAAGAAGGACGGAAAGGGTGTGACAGCTCGTTTTTTTCTCATGCGCCAGGCATCCAGTCTATAGGAGGCAATGACTTGGGTGTCATTGCACAACCGCCATGGCCTTTCCCATTTTATATAGTGTTGGGCTAACTGTTGCCTTTTTCCTTTTTATTAATGAACCAGTGGGGAGTAGTGGGATTTGCCAGATTTCTGCGACACACACCTGATAGGCCGCACAGGGTAGGCCACACAAATTTCGGCTGCCTTAAACAGCTTCGCTCATAAACTCTATGAGCACCATATGATCCCGAGACAAGCCGTATTGCGGGGCTCTTTCATTGCTCTGACTACTTGGGGTCCTTTTAACACACACCTACATCTAGGTGCGCGGGTGTTTCTTTGCATTTCGACCTCATGCAAAAGCGCATATGCGGTGGCCAGGAATAAAACCCGTGGCTTCGTGCATAGCAAAGCAACGCCGTAAACGCGAAGCTACTTTGGCGGGGTGGAGGGAACGGGATGTATAAAACAAAGGGTGTCACACGGCCTCCTATAACCGACATTGTCAGCAGATGATGCCCAGAATACTTGTATTTTTTTCCACGTCTGTTTGTGTGTGTGTGTTTGTTTGTTTGTCTGTGTGTGTGTGCGTGCGTGTATGCGTGTGCTTGCTAAGCGTTTCTTGTTGAGCCTTTATGCCTACGACTGGCTGCTCTCGTAGTCGTCTCCTTAACTTGATATACACTAAAATTTGGAGAACGCCTACACTCTTAGGAAAAAGCTGGTAGTACTTGCTAACTTTGGGGTAGTAATGGTTTGTCACATATGTTACAACCCTGGTAGTAAGCGCAGTTAGTAACGGCAAGAGTGGTAACAGTTACTACCTCTGCTGTTACTACCAGCAGTTAGTAACTGTTACTACCCTAGCCGTTATCACCCATTAGAGGTTTAAAAAAGTAGTAACCGATGGTACCTAGTTCATTACTTTGGGCATATTTCTCCACTGCTAATGTTGGCTAATCAATGCCTTATTACTACACAAAGTCGGGTAAGAAGCGTGGTGTGCCATGAATATAGACCAAACAGGTTCACTATTTTTCACGTATACATGCAGTAAGAAGAAAGCGTGGGGTATATATAGCCCCTACTTCGCAGGAGCATGTCTGGCACAGAGGAGCACTTGCGTTTCAGGAGGAATTATAAAAATATAAACCTATAGCACTATATTGTACTACTTGGTTACGTGTGTTCGGTGACGTAGCACAAGACCTTTAATCAGCCTTACTTATAAAACATTATATGTTATATTTATCTATAAAATGGCCACAAAAAGGCATTATGTACAGCGGCCGGAACAAGGTACCGAACTCATTCTCAGTGAATTTGAATGCTTCACACGACTAATATATCAGCGTTTAAAAGGTAATAATCGTTTTGGGCTTTTGACGCGCCAAAACAATGATGATATTTGGAGACACGCCGCAGTGGAATGAATAACTGTGACTGTCCTCGAGGCTAACTGTGACCATCTGGTTATTTTGATTTACCGGTCTTGTTAATGTTTGCTGTAATTTACTAAGTTTGTTGTAATTGTCTATTACGGCACGTGTAGCACTTGATTATGGTTCGTTAACTTGTACTTCTCCGTTTAGGCAGTATCGTAATGAAGTTACATATCTCAGTTGAGTCATTTAGAACGAAATGTATTTTCTTGATCTATGTATACCTTCTGCGTCATTTTTCCGTTTAATGATAATACGTTGAGACGATTCCTCTCATAAATGATCAGAATCGCATTCACACACTATTTTGGATTAGATAGTCAGAAGCCGCGTAGCAAAGAGGTAGTACCGGGGCAAGAAAGGTAGTAACGGCTGCAGTTACTACCACTTTCATTTCAGTTACTAACTGCTTACTAACGTAGGTAGTAAAGAGGTCGCGAAATGTTAGTAACGGTAGCAGCTAGTAACTGTTTACTAACGTAGGTAGTAAACAGGTAGCAAAAGGGTAGTAACGGTCAAAGAAAGGTAGTAACTGCTGCAGTTACTACCTATTCGCTTGCAGTTGCTACCTTTTTACTAACTTTTTTTAAAGAGAGTAAGCTTCGCTTCAAGAGTAGATAGCGCCATTGGACCCCGTTAACATCTCATTATCGATCGTTAGCGTCGCTTCACTTCTAGGTCGACAAGTCAACCATACTGCATGAAAAAAAATGTCTGTACACGTAACATTAGCTATTTCAAGCTATCTAACAATACTTACTGCAAGTATAGCAGCGAACTGCACACTATATACGCCATAATTCTTTGTTTTGCAAATAACCGAAGTACCCATGCGTGTCCGTAAGGCAACAACACGCAAATATCGTCAACTTTTTTTTTCATTTCTTTTATATGAAAAGAAAGCGAAGGCAGCCTACATTAGAGACATCTATCTATCTATCTATCTATCTATCTATCTATCTATCTATCTATCTATCTATCTATCTATCTATCTATCTATCTATCTATCTATCTATCTATCTATCTATCTATCTATCTATCTATCTATCTATCTATCTATCTATCTATCTATCTATCTATCTATCTATCTATCTATCTATCTATCTATCTATCTATCTATCTATCTATCTATCTATCTATCTATCTAGTCGCTTACGTCTGGTTGTTCTTATGATCACCTCCTTAACTTGGCGTGAACCAAAATTACTATGAGGGGGTAAGTTGTTTGACAAATATGACGCCCATGAAGAAACCCGTGTAGTCCCGATTCCTCTATCAAGGAATGATGCAGCAAGACAACTTTACCTGCTGGCTCGAGATCTCACACGCACGTTCTGGTCGTCTACCAGCTTCCAAAGGTGTCAATTTTATGAACTGGATCCTTCGCTCAAGATACAGCTACCATCACAACTTTCCCACTCCGATGCGACACTGTTATGCCGCCTTTGGTTGGGTGTTGCATTTACAAAGGTGTACTCCTTTCGCATTGGTATGGCAGACACTCCTACATGCGACTACTGGGGAGCTGAAGAGACCATCGAACACGTCCTGTGCAGCTGCGCTTGCTACGACACACAGCGATGCCAGCTCCGGATGGTTTTGAATCGACTTGACCCCGGACCATTTTGTGTGCAGAAGATACTAGGACCTTGGGCATCTGCCTCAGTTGCGCAGAAAGCAACTAAAGCACTGCTACTTTACCTAAAGTCAACAAACCTGAGCGACCGCCTGTAGACTGTGTGTGCTCCCCCAGTGTGCTCGTGATTGTGTGTACCTTCACATCTTTCTGCAACCTCTTTTCTCCCCTTTATCCCTTTCCCAGTGCAGGGTAGCAAACCGGATGTGCGTCTGGTTAACCTCCCTGCCTTTCCTTGCATCTTTATCTCTCTATGACGCGCTGGTTCAGACATGAATAATGTCACAATCCCGTCGCGTACGTCGTCAAACACTTCCCGCCAAACAGTGACACATACCCATGGGCGGGTATGTGCCACTGGTATCCGGGTATGTGCCACGGGTGATTGACACTTGGTATCTACCCAAGAACGACGACAACACACATGGGCAATTTTAATGCGCGAGCGTTAAGCAATACTTGACATCGGTAGCGTCGACCCGATGAATGCAAAAAATAAATGTCAGGGCGCCATCTCGAATGAAACCCAAGCATTCTGCGTGACAATAATGCATTCTACCACAGAGCCATGCCTGGTCTCAGAACTGCGTTTCACATAGACCCTAATGTGCGTGAAACGTCAAATGTAGTTGCAGTGCTGGCTATCCAATTTTATAAACATTACACATGCACTCCTATGATTTAGCCGTCACGTCGGGTTTACGTCAATGGTAGTTAGGTGCCATGTGCTGAAGTTGATTTATGTAGCAGCGTCCAGGGCTATCATATTCGCGAGCACCAGTGCTTCAAATCAGCTTATCGCTTCTGGTTGTTGCTGGTACTTATGTTCCTCTTGGCATCGTTGCGCAAGGACGAAGAACTGACCATATAAACATCTGCAACTCTTCAACATATATCTATACGTGCAACATTTATACAAATATTTAGCATCATTTCATGCCGTGTCACTCAATAAAAAATAAAAAAACATGGTCCTCCTCACGACGCATACTTCGCATAACGTCGGTCCCCAAGGTACGTGCGATCAGCCGAATTTTCATCCTCTAGTCAAACGAATGGGCAGCACACTTCGAACAATCTAAAGTATACAGCTCGGAGCAAAGTCTGAGGGATGGTCCGTCGCTACCCCATTCAACTACAATGAGAAGAGAAAAAAACTCAACAAAAGCGCTTTGGATGCTTACGGGAGACTTCTACACGCCAAAAAATTAGAAAAGTGAAATAATAAAGAAAAGATAGTGACGAGGCGTGGAGGCAGAAGGCGCAAACAAAGACGCGTCACTTGAACAACTCTTGTTTCCTACGACGTCTGCTGGCTGGCCGTATCATAAATCACCGTCCAGACGAACGCTGAAGATTTATGGGATCGCTATAGGGCGTTCCTCAAACAAGATGGTCCCCGTGGCTGCATGTATACGCACGCGGCACCTCCGGGGGTCGCCCCTGACTCCCCTTTGTCACCTTTAATGCGCGAGGACGACACTGATTGGATGAGAGGCGCGGGACGCCAGGTGGTGGCGCGAAGACCACACACGTGCACCACCCGGTGAGAGACTGTCAGGGCCGCGTTTCCTTCCTTTCAAGCCACAGCCGTGGCGGCGCTGACGAAGGGCCCCACTGGTCGGCCTCACCGGCAACGTGTCCCCTTTTAGCCAAAACGAATCGACGGCGCCCAGAACGCACACACCAGCGTACAGGAGGCGTTAAGTTGGTGACACTGATTTTTAAACATAACTGCTCTGCTACAAGAATATACGCGCGTCTTTATCCATCGTACAAATCGCTGCATTTTTTTTCCAAACATGGTTCACTGCGCATTCTTTTTTTTTCTTCTTACGTGAGCTTCAATACATCACTGTTCAGATTCTATGATGTTTACTTTCTATCAGATCCTGCGTTTTTTACTTATTTTTCCATGACATTAATATTTATTTTTCTTACTCTAGTGAACCACGGTATGTGTCCACTGAAGTGTAGAGAACCGAGTTTGCATCAACACGACACCACATATATCTTCATTGTTTTTCGGGTGCTCGTGAAGGGTAGTAACACGCTCACAAGTCGCCTTCGATGGACTAACCTAGGCAGATCGCTAGATCGCCGCATGTGCCGCATGCAAGGGTGGTATTCTGTAAGTGTCCACTGCATGGGCTATTTTAGTGTGCACAGCCGGAGTTCACTGTCGCGACCAGCCCGGTCGCTCTCAAAATTTAGCCAATCAAATTGTGTTGAAATAGTCCCTTTAGTGGACGCATACTTAATAAAACTCTTGTATGGAAAAAATAGAGGGAAAAGAAAGGCAGGGAGGTTAACCAGCCTATAGGCAGCCGGTTTGCTACCCTGCGCATGGGAGAGGGATGGGGGGATGAAAGAGAGCAGAGAGGGAAGATAGAAACAGCACATTCGGCAGCACACGCGCGCACACTCAGTCATAGTCCAGTCTTGTCTTTCGCGGTGTGTGACATTGCTGTTACAGTCGCTTGTTCATAAAACTCTTGTAACCACCCGAGAACGCAAGGGGCTGCGTGGTTGTCGGTGAATTGTGTCGCAATGCGCTTTTGCCACCAACGTCCGCCTTCCGGGTACATGCACGTAACGCAAGTCTGCGCTTGCGTAAAGTGACACGAGGTGCCGCTGCAAGTGTGCGTTGGTTGAAAACACCGGTGTCTTTCATGTGAACTCTATGCCGATCACATTTTACCAGTTTCTGGCAATTCGATAATATCGCATCTATGGGAGCAAGACTTGACTAAGATGTCAGTAATATAGAAGCATCGCTTTGCCATTCTTTCGTTCTTTTTTTGCGAAGTTGAATGGTGCAAGAAGTTCGAAAAAGAAGATGTAAGCACTGCACTGCCTTATGAACCAACAGCTTCATGGAAGGACGAAAAAAAAAAGTTTACTGAAAATTGCGAAGCTTGCATTAAGCTGTGCAAGGCTTCAAATAGTGAAACTGGATGATTCTGAAGACAAATCTGCTTGCTTCTAGATTGTTTCTAGGCTTTAGCTAAATGATGCGTGGTTTTTTTCTATGTAGCTGCTCCGCGCAGAGAGGTTCGAGTTGAAGCACAGATGGTCAGGAACAAGACACGGATGCCCACACTCCAGAGGGAGAAACGTGCGCTGAAACCAAGCCTTCGCCCCTCTCATAGATGTATGGGGCACGTCGTTGTCAGCGTAACTCTTCCATCACTTCAGCGTCTTCTCGGAGCCGCTGGTGCCTTGAAGAAGGCAACAGGCTAACACTTGGCTTCTTCATTTTTAGTAGAACAGGGGTGAGTATTGTAGAATTTACCCAATTTATGTGGCCCGTTTGTGATTATGATAGTTTACGGTTAGGCCACAAAGTGGCACATACCCGTTAAGATCATAATAGTTTTCTGCGATGGCCTCCAAGGAAGACCTCGGAGCGTGTTGGTGGACTACGCTGCTCAGTTCTGGCCTGGACAAGCAACTCTGGTCGATCCAGCGGGCCAAGCAAGCTGCCGGGAGACACGGTCTCTCTGTTAGCTCCTAGATGGGAGCCAAGCCCAGCAATCTGCCGGAAATTGATAAAATTTACCTCTTTCTCTCTTTCGACACACAAGTAATGATTGGCTAGCTGTTCTGCTGTTAAAAGGAACCTGCAAGATCGCCGGACCAGCTAGGCTACAGGCTACCCACCCGACCGGTGAGGCATAGTCTTCGCTTACTTTGTAAGTGACCGCTTGTACATGGACAGTAATGACGATCGCTTGTAGATGTTTGGATCTGGTCTCGTTGACCAGTAGAAGAATGATATACCTTATATAATCTAGAATATGCTGAAATTGTGACTGAACCTCTGCATTATTGAAATGTGGAGCCTAGTTAGTAGGAAACTGCTACATGATTTTATTATCTTTGTTTTCTCTTGTTTTTTCTTTGTATGCGCGTGAAAAGCAAATCAAAGAGAGGCATTCATCGTTGAAACCGCCTCTCTATTGTGTGGAAGCTTGTATTACATATACGTTGAAAAAAAAATAAGCAGCATTGTTTGTCATATTCAATATCTATATTGAAACTTCATCTGCAGGCAGGAGCTAATTGTGGGCATTTCCATGCTTCTTACACTTGTCTATCTAACGTGCCGCGGTCCGTACAGTGCTTCATTAATCCAATGGCTTGTATAAATTCAGAAATTAAGGTATCATTTAGTTTGCAAAACGTAGCTAAATTTGCCTCGTATATGCAACGCTTGACATTCCATTAAATTATAAGATCGTTTGACCCGATATTAGAGAGTTTTAGAATCGGGGACCCAAGACACTGGGTCACCACGCTACGTTGGGTAGGCTGCTCGAGTTCGATGCAACAGCGGAGTCTGAGAGCTGGATAAAACGGAGGTGGCGTTGGGTCTTACGTACGGGACTCCACACGTCGGGTCTCCCTGTATTGCCGCCCGCGTTGCCACTGCGTCGTCCTGCGAAGCAAGAAGTCTTGGGTATACCAAGGCTCTTTTTTATTTTTTAGTCTTGAGTTAATGTGAGTGAAAGTACTCGCTTGGGTTTCCTCCATGCGTACTTAAGGCCGCAACCTTATTAGACCCTCAAGCCTATTGGTTCGACGATTCTAAAACTGTCTATTATATGAGGCGTGCCGTGGTGAGATATATTCTAAATTAAATTCTACCACATAGTATTCATTAGCATGAACCTGCATCTATGTTCGAATCCCGGTAGCGGCGGCTGCATTTCCGATGGAGGTGGAAATGCTGTAAGCCCGTGTGCTCAGATTTGGGTGCACGTTAAATAACCCCAGGTGGTCGAAATTTCTGCAGCCCTCCACTACGGCGTCTCTCATGATCGTGTGGTGGTTTTGGGACGTTAAACCCCGCACATCAATCATTCATTCATTCAATCACTCAATCAATGAATCAATCAACCTGCATGCATCTATGTACGGGAAAGTTTTTCTGCCCACCACCCTCGATAAAATGCGACCTCTGCAATCAGGATTGAACCCGTGACCGTGATTTCAACTTCAAAGCAGCCTGCACAGTAAATTACAGTGGAGGTGTTTAAGTAGTATCAGGGCCAAGGGAATAGTAGAGAACCACACACACACACACACACACAAATACATGTAAAAATAGAAAAAGGCAAATAACGGAAAACTTGGCGCTTCAGGAATAGTAATGTCCCTTTCCACACACATCTCTTAAATTGTTTTTTATTCATCTGTGATACTGTTCTTGTTTTTGATTGCTCAGTATATAATGATGGCGCTCACTGCCTGATAGTATGTAATGTACCCAGAAATACCCAGACGTCGTCTCTCTGGTTCGTTTGCGCATGCAGGCAACAATGCAGGAAATGTAAGTGGGTAAAAATTAATTAAAAACCTTTGAAAATGTTTACGTCATTGAAAAATGCAGTGCAGCTCTATGACATATACGATACTATATGCATCTGCTAACTGCGCAGACGCGAACTGTTTGTACCGCGGCTAAAATAGAAAAACAAGAAAAGACGATGCTGCATGTTTGCACGTGGACATTTTGGAATTTCCCTCCCCCTTTTTTTCCACGTTTCATCATGCCATCTTTCATGAATAATAAAAAAAAAGAAGCGAATTCAGACACTCGTGGCTTAATTTAGTTTCGTCTTGTCCGTTCCGTCACGCGGGCAGTTATTATTCGGACCGTAACGTCCGTGGCTATCGTGTCACGTAGCGGCGGCTCGCAGAAAATTTTCTCGAAACTCGTAATCGCCGCGAAAAGTAATCATTGCACAAACAACGCACTATATTCATACGGTGCTGAGAAGATGAAAAAAAAAAAAGAGCAGGAAACAGAAAACTGCGAACGCTGAAGGCGGAGAGAAAGTATACGGGAATTAAGGAACGTTCTTCGGTGGATACTCGGCGGCTGCGAGTGGTGTGTTTTGTTGTACCGTATTTTCTCGCCGTTGACTGCCATCTGTGAGCTCGACTCTTGGTTTTTTTACGCTTCGCCATTATTGCCTTTCGCGCATCAATTTTTCCTCTTTAGCTCGGGCTTCCGGCGTCTTCCTCAATGTTTTAATGTCGGTTCGGTCTGGGTGCACGGCCGCACTTTCCTATCGCATAAATATAGATACGCATTTTAATTTTATTACAGGGGCGATAAAAATGCTCATATATCTAAATTTGCGATGAATATATACACCCCTGGCGGATTTCTCGTCGGAGCTACCGGTAACGGTGTCGTGCCTTCCTCCTTTACGCTCTCTACCTTTGCTTCCAGTTTTGCGACTTTGCACGCTATTTCTTTTTTTTTTTGCAACATAAAAGATCGATAAATTAATGGGAGCCAACCGGACGTATAAATAAAGGACCATGCACAGAGCATGAGAAACGAGGTATAGAAAGGCATTCAAAATGACCACCTTCTTTTTTTTTTTTCGTATACCTTTCTCTCGAACTCCTCTTTTACTTTTTTTTTTTAATAATCATGTATTGCGATCATTATTTAAGTCCGTGCTCAGTAAGTAGGCATAACTGCTCGGGTGCGCCTTCGTATTTCCTTCTCTCTCTCTCTTAAGAAATTACTTTCTGATGAAAATTTAAGACAACCCAGAACAAAAAGCAGATACGCGAGCGGATTAAGCCGTCGTATTTTTACGCGTGTTTGAAATATCGTCGATACCCGAGCAGAGAACCAATATCTCGCTTAGGGTGGCTGCCACTCGCTATAGCCTGCTTCTGGGCCTTATAGTGCTACGAGCGTTGCCTCAGAGCACCCGGCATTAAGAGGGTGTGCTTTTTGGGGAGTAAGAAAAAGCTCTTCGGCCATAGCATGACCTATACATGTTTTCATTGGCATGAAACTCGTTATAACCGCACCTATCGACGCTATAGAGAGCGCCGTGGTATATAGTGTGCTTACTCGGCTTCAGCTTAAGTCCATCATGTCTTCCTTAGAGCTCAGGTATATACACTGGTATCGGTGTGAAGCTTCCTACTACCAGGCGGCTATTGCGAAGGAACGCAGGCCTCTATAGGCTCATTTCACCAACACTAATTCAGTTCAATTTATTCGCAGAATCGTACGTTTCCGTAAGACGAAAATAGTGCGCGTAAGCTTTACTTAACCAAACGTTGCGCCTTGTCACCTCCTGCAGTTCACAAAAACTGCACGGGGAACAATCACGTAAAAACATACACTTATATTATTCAACTATAATTACTCAAGTATATATATAAATATTCAAGTACAATATGAAAGTCGAGAGACGGAAGTAAGGGAAGCAGATTCAGTACAATCCCACTGCCACACTGAGGTTGGAGCACTTAAGAATGCGTGAAACAACCCAGGGCAAGCAGTCAGATACCAAATCTGTCTTTTCGACTACGACTTTCTGCCGACCCGCACGAAGTCGTACACGCCTGCTACATTTACTGCAGTTTTTTTCTATGCTTAAACATTAGAACATTCAGTATCTGGACGGCTCCTGAAATCTCCCAAAAGCTGTGAAACCCCAGTGTTGCGTGGAATCAGTAGTTATCAGTGTTATCACGTCCACGTCTCCATATTGTGCATGGCTGCCTATAAACGAGTTTCATTTGCCAGAGATGACAGGAGCCAAAGCTCGTTTCTATTCGTGTAGGTATACTGAGGTCAGGACGTTAAGAGTTGGGTAGCAAGACGCAGCCTGGTTAATTAACACACTACCCTTGCCTTGTTTGTCTCTCTTAATGGAATCGGTGTCATTTTAGTGCAAGAGTGATAGTTGGTTAAACTTGGCGTGCCCGCGGGTTCCGCCTTTGCAGCTGTTACGTGACATAGGTCGCGCATTTAGAGTTTGCCTACAGCCACGATGGGACGAGAAAGGACGACAAACAAAGTGGGTCCGTGCACGTCCACCCATAGGGTCCGGCGGAAGGAATTCCCCCGCAGTCGGTGCCGCCCTCGCCGTCTTCAGCGCTGTCGTCTTGGCTGAACAGCGCGAGCGGCCAAGCGGAAAGGGCGGGCGGCACGACGGCGCAACACATCGCCGACAGGATGGAGCGTCGTCTCGGTGTCTAACGACACCGTCCCCCTCGCCTGGCGTAATCATAATGACTCACGGAGCAGCCATTAAAAGTAGCTGCCAGCCCGGCTGCGCGGGCACTTTCTCCCCAAAAGAAGAAAGAAAACGAAATAACCGGAACTTGGAAAATGGTTTCGCATTGATTATAGCATATACCCGCTGCACCGGCGCCCTGTTGGATTGCGGATTTGTGCTCCTTGTTTTTGTTTCCAGCAGAAGCAGTGTACGAACGTGCTTACTGTCGTCATTATAGTGTGTGCGCATGCGTAGCAGTGCGCTCGAATTCGCTCCGCTGACAGCACGCGGGTCTGCGTGCGTGCGGCCCGAGCAAGCGCCCATGACGCGACGAGGGGCGTGAGCCGAAAGTGGAGCACGACAGGAGCTGCCGTCGACATTACTTCTCGCCGGGGCTGCGACGGCCGCGGAGACGGATTGGCCGAGGTGCCGGATAAGAGGCCCCTTGTTCTTCGCATCGAGTGGTTCTCGTTTGCGGGGCGGCGCACGCCTCATTCGCTCCCGGGGTGGCGACCGACGGAGAAACTTGGCCGTTAGGCTAAGTCGTGGTTAACGCGATAGCCGGCGCGGGAGGGTCAACTGGGCATAGCTCAAAAAGAAGCCCAGCGCTTTCAGCTTTGTCGTATTGCGTTCTCACACCTTCACTTCTTTGTGTAGATATTAGTATGTTCCCGCTTCAGAACGACGTTAAGGCAAAGGGGGTTGTGAGCACAGGAAAAATGCTGGCCTAGAAAGTGGAGCACTGTTTTTTTTTTGTGTGTAACTGAAAGAATGCAACGAAAATTGATAAAGAATAAAATTTAAAAAAATGAGGGAGCTGCAACACTCTTTTTCTTTCACTCTCTTTCTCTCTGCCAGTGGGTGGTATAAATATAAATTGGCAGTGTTGAATGGCTGCTTGATCATTCTTTAAATGAGAAAAAGATGTCCCAAAAAAGTACAAATTTAAGGAATCGTTTCCTTCGTTAGACACAATTTTAATAAAAATAATGAACAACGCTGCCAAAAAAGTATAGAGGTTGTTACTAGAAGGAATTGTAATGTAATTCTGAAGAAATAAAAGATGACGAAAAGATAACTTGCCACTGGCTGCATCCGAATCTGCGACCTTCGTAGAACGCGTCGGATGCTCTACCCTCCCGCCCCCCTCCCGCCCTCTTTGTATGGTATATATGTGTGCATTAAACGTGGGGGTGTCAGTCAGCACCGCCTCTTGCCTGTACGGTGAGAGTGGAACACTCTTTTTTGTCTGTTCGGGTCATGCAGCACGTGATCGTATAACGAGCTGGCGGCCGACCAATAATCTCTCGCATACTACCAGAAAGCGTCAAGTCTGCCATAATGAAACCCTCGCTATGAATGAATGAATGAAGTTTAAATCTAAGGGTTCTTTTTTTTTTTGTTATACACAGTATAAGAATTAATAAAAAATGATGCCAAGGAAAATACAGGAAGTAATTGTCATGTAAATGTGAAGAACGAAAAGCGGACGAAGAGATAAGTTGCTACTGGAAGGATCCGAAGCTACAACCTTCGAATATCTTGTTGCTGAGGCGTATGAACAAGAACTAGTTAAACGCACCCAAACATCCTTGAATACGTTGCTTGGTGGACTTATGTGTGCATGAGTTGGCAGACAGTAACACGTCCTACTTCCGCGGCACCTATTAAAGGCTGCAACTTGAGTAAAACCTAAAGCGGTCAGCGTTGGCCAGGACATTCATACACTGTCAGCACGGGCTGACATACAGAGCATTTCCGAGTCTTGAGGGCCGTTTTCGGTCACACACCAGCTTGTCCCTCGACGAGCGGCGACCCTTGAGCCGCCAGTCTAAATTGAGTTGTGTACAGTTGGCTGCCTTACGACGTTAAAGACCGTCGCATTATAGATCGGTTGGTATCGTGCGTGCTGAATATCTTGGAGGCATCGACAGCGAGCCAGCGAGGACGCCCCGCAGAAACAAAGAAAGCCGACGCAACTCCTGGCAACAAAAAAGCACAGAAGGTAGGGGGAGGATGTCAAGGGAGCGGGGGTTTTACAATAGGGAAAGCGAGGGAAGCGCGCAAGCCAGTTGGCGCTCGCGTGCCGTTCGGAAGGCAAAAAACAAAGGGGCGAAAGGAAAACACGTGCGTCCCTAGACCATGCTCGAGAGAGAGCGTGTAGCTAAAAGGAAGGGCGTACGCGAACGGTAGCGAGAGGGCACTCGTTTCGAGAACGAGTGCGTAATCGCCGTCAGCCCACGCCAAGGAGTCCGGAGGGAGCGGCCGGAACAGGCGCAGCGTAGACGCGAGCGCGGAACGATGAGACCTGACGGCAAGGAAAGAGAGCACGTGGTCAGGCGCGGCCATATGCCATTAAAGAGATGCACGGCATCGCGCGTGCGAAATCGCTGCAGCCGCTAAAGGCACCGAGTGCGCCACGCAGTGGGCTCCTAATGACGCAACACTGCAGCATTCTCGTATAGTGCGGAAACCACAGAGACGTCACACTCTTAGCCCTTACGGGCACCTCACTCGAGCGCAGCGAGCACTGAATAGTGACACCGTGAGGCGGCGAATGAAGCAGCCTCCGGAAAGGCCAACGGCATCAATGCTTAGCATGTAGGGTAGTATCTGCCAGGAGGCTATAACCCCCATGGGTATCTGGTAAACGCCGACCACCCAGAGGCGTGCAAGCTCGCAGTGTGGACATAAGCGACCTCAGTACTTTATTTGAAACCGACGTCCAAATGGGCAGCATCACGAAGGAAATGACAACGGAACCGCATAACGGTGCCGTATGAATCTCGCTTCATAGTAACACAAAAATAAGTGGTTGAACGAGACATTGACCGCATCTGTTTCAAAGCTGTGTTCACATAAGATCTGTGCTATTTCCTTCATTTTTTCTTGAAACTGCGTTGCTGAATGTAATTCATAAACATTTCTGACCTTTGTTTGTCACCCTTTTAAATGTTCCTATCAAGCATATTTCTCAGGTATGCACCTCGTCCACGCTGAACATGAGAATATCCACATTTCCACTCCCTGCCGAATAGCAAACGAGTGGATACACGCTGGCCAATTCCTGTAATAAAAAAAAAAATACTCGCTCTTTCTTTTTTTTTTCAAAAACTACTCCGTCGATTCAATATGACACAAGCAATGAATCGAAACGCGCGTCTAGCTCAATTTTTCCCACCCAGTCGATATTTGTTCGCATCGCGCACAGAAGCGTGTATATCATTGCGTGGAATGTGTGCACTGAAGCCATCATTGAAGACTCGCCTAAAATTCGGCCCTGCTCTTACTCTTGTGAAGATTTTCAGTAAAAGAAGCAACTGCACGTCTGGCGCACAATATATTTACCTCATTGCTTCCACCCGATACGAGGGTGCACATCCGGCACCATGGCAGCTGGTCTCACCAAAAACGGGAACCAGAATGAGCACGAGAAAATGCGAACAACTAAGATTTGAAATTAAGCAGATAGTGAAGCTTTTGCTGTAAAAAAGACCTTCTCCCATCTTCCTGTTGTTGTCTCAACAACGTCCAGTCCTCTTTCGTGAATTTTTCGGAACTTTGGGAACTCCGCCAGTACCGGGAGTAAATAAAACGATTGATAGGGCGCTCGGCTCCCTATAATTACACACATTTCGAATTGCAGATCAGGAAACGGCGCCCAACACAGGCCTCGGAATGGAGTAACAGAACAAACAAAAAGCAGCTTAACAAAGGTGAAACGTAACAAACTTCCCTCGAAATTGAACAACCGAGCCATGGGGCACGGTGAGCCCGAAAATCATCGTGGTAGAGTGTTGTGGAAGCTCGCCCTCACGCTTGAACGCGTTGCATTGTATGATGAGTTCGCCGCCCTCTGTTCGCTCTTCTTGCCGGGCGCCTGTACTGCGTGGTGCGTGGTGGGGTTTATTTTCGCGAGGAAAAAGGAACTTCACACGAGGGCACACGCGCACTTGTACATGGTGGAGCCGTTCTTATCAGGCGTCCACCATAATAAATAACAATTAGCGACTAGAAAAGATTAAAAAGAAGACCATCACTTTAGATCGATAAAAAACAAAAGAGGCTCGCGGATCGAAAAATGATAAGAGTATTTTCGTTCCGGTCGGCAAGGCATAGCAATAATTAGGAAAGAAGGAAGAAGGTAAGCGAAGAGGAATCTTGGAAGGAACGTAAAGCGGGGGAAACAGGAACGTCGGAACTTTATCGAGGTAGAACGGAGGGCGGAGCCGTGGGCATGAAGAGACGATACGGAAGCAGTGGTGCAGTAACATAAGTCCGACTCTCTATAGGCCCCAGCTGTCTCTCTCTCTCTCCATATATATATATAAATATATATATATATATATATATATATATATATATATATATATATATATATATATATATATATATATATATATATATATATATATATATATATATGTGTGTGTGTGTGTGTGTGTGTGTGTGTGTGTGTGTGTGTGTAGTAGTAGATCCCACTGATAGTGTCGAAAGACTCCCTTCCCTGTTTTTGAAGTGCTTAATCAACACTAAACTTCCACATATGTGTAACGTAGAAACAATGGGCTAGAGTTAGCAGAAAAGGGACCGAAATGTGCTAGCGCGAAGGCCAAGTAAGAAAAGGCTGCGCAGGTCTCATCCGGGAGTTCCAGCTTTATTTGTCAATGCCACTAGTACTCTTTCCTCTTCCTCTCTTTTTTCGGTTTTACTTGTTTTTTGTCAGCGCAGTGGGTCAAACCCCCGCTACTCTTTTGTTTTTTTTTTCTAAAAGCACCATCATTCAGGTTACTTACACAAAAACTTTGCAAACATAGGTCAGCAAAGCAAAGTGGAACTCACTCAGACTCGCTAAAGGCGTATATCTTGCGCTTTGGACTCATTCGCAATCAGTCCCACCAAAGTTTTACTTGGCTGAACTCACTCGGGCTCACATTCACAAAATATTTTCTTCAGCCAGACTCAATCGGACTCAGACTCAACAAAATATTACGAACCCGGACTTACTAAGACTTAGACTCACGGCTTGATCTTACTCTGAGTGAGTCCGAGTGAGTCGTCTCGCGAGTGAGTTCGCCGACATATGCTTGCGAACGAGAACTAGGTCAAAGCTAAAAAGATGGCGTGTTGGTCGCATGGCTATGTTCAACAATGCCCATCACTCATAAACCCGGGACCTTGTTAATTCACACCCAGTATATCGCTATCCTGCACGAAGTGTTCAAGAGTTATTGCGCTGCTTTCTAAGGCTACGCTTTTCAAATCATCGGACCAAAGACAAAAAAAAAAGCCCTAGGGTTTCACAAAAAGTTAAAAGAGGGAAAAAAAATAAAAATCACTGCCATATCCGCAAAGTCAATGATGTTAGAGGCGCTTGCTCGGAGGTGCACGGGGAGCTTGTTGGCGAGACTATTTCTGTCTTGTTAACGAGCCGGCGCATGATATGCACGTCGAAGGCAGCGTTGTCGAGCACGTTCCGTGGCCGAACGCTAATAAATGGCAGACGTGGAGCCATCAGGCGTTTTTCAACGGAATCGAGAGCAGGCAGGTGAGAGGGATAGGGAGGTTATATGGACCGTGCGTAACATTCATCGTAATAACTTCTCATCCACTGCCGTGCCTATGAAGCGACGAGAACGAAGTGGACGTAGTCGCGAGGAAGCGAGTGCGCGGGCCATCAAAAAAAAAGTGCCGCCATATCCACGAAGTGAATGATGATGAGTGGGCGAAGCTCTGGAGGAAAACCTGGTAAACCATGAATCTTCCGTACATTTTGCCTACTCGATTTTATTACAATGCTCCCCCTAGCGTACGTCGCCGCACTAAATCGAACGATTGCCTTCCACCAATGACACGTGCCATATGTGACATCATTCCTATTTTATAACATCTCGCATCTTTCATAATCAACTACAAGTACCGCCGTCTAGTTTATAACATCTTGCATCTTTTCATCATCAGCTACAAGTCCCGCCATCTAGTGAGCACTGAAAGAACTAAACGAGAGGTGGCTACATGCAGGAGACGGAGCCGCCATCTAGTGAACACTGCAAGAACTAAACGAGAAGAGGCGACGATGGATGGATGGATGCTATGAGCGTCCCCTTTATAACGGGGTGGTGACAAGTATGCCACCAGGCTCGACAAAAAAAAAAAAAAAAACCTTTTTTTTTCTTTTTATGTTGGCCTAATGCCTCTACTTCGATAAATTCTATCTTAATGGAAAAAAAGGTAAATTTTCAGCTTAAGTTCTCTGCCATTTACGGCACACTGTCCATATTTTATTTTTCCAATATTTATTTTTGTCCTTTCTCTCTAATTTTCTGCCACCAATACTCTAACCGTCTCTTACTTATTTCAATCGCGGGTGTGTTCAGCTTTCCATTGTTGTCCCTAAAACCCAAGGCTTCCTGTAGGCTCGTGCCCAAACGTACACCTGGGTGGATATCTCCACATTCAATCAGAACATGCTCCGCCGTTTCCTTATCTTTCCCGCAGCATGTGCATTGTTCTTCTTCTTTACTGAATCTTGCTTTATAACTACGCGTTCTAAGGCAACCCGATCTCGCTTCAAACAGTAAAGCGCTTCCCCTTGAATTATCGTAAAATGCCTCCCTCCTTATTTCATTTTTGCCCTTTCGGTAGTTACTCAAAGCCGGTTTTTTCTCCATAGCTGCCATCCAGTAAATCCTCTCCGCCTCCCTGACTTTTCCCTTAACGCTCTTTGTTGACATATGGCTTACAATACCAGCCGTATACTTACTAGTGAGTCTTCTAGTTCTTTTTCTCCACTGTGTGTCCACGCTCTTCCTATACAAATAACGGAACACCTTCTCTGCCCATCTACTCTCCTTCATATTTCTTAGCCTTTCTTCGAACCTTATTTTGCTCTGCGCTTCCCTCGCCTCAAAACCTGCCCACCCCATATCGCCCTTTACAGCCTCGTTTGTCGTCTTCCCGTGAGCACCCAACGCGAGGCGTCCCACAGTCCTCTGATTTACATCCATTCCCGCTTGCACCTCTGCCCTCATGCACACCACTGAGTTCCCAAAAGTAAGCCCTGGAACCATTACACCCTTCCACAGACCTCGAAGCACCTCATACCTATTGTATCCCCACAACGCTCTGTGCTTCATTATTGCCGCATTCCTCTTTCCTTTTGCTGCCGAGGCTTTTTCCTGTACCTCCATGTATCTATCACTCTCATTTACCCATACTCCAAGGTACTTGTATTCACTTACCCTCGGTATTTCTTGGCCTTGTATGGACACCGTCTGATCACAGGGATCATTGAATACCATCAATCCACACTTCGTTACACTGAATCCTAGTCCAAGAGCTTCACCTTCCCTTCCGCATATATTCGCCAGCTGCTGTATATCATCTCGACTGTCCGCAAATAAGACGATATCGTCCGCATAAAATAAACCTGGAAGCTTCTGCTCAATCATCATGCCGCCCTGTTTGTGTGACAGATTAAAACCAATGTTGCTACCTTCTAGCGCTTTTTCCATACTCACCATGTACAGCATGAATAACAGCGGGGACAAAGGACATCCCTGTCTCAGACCCCTGCTAACCTCAACGTTCTCTTTGCTACGCATTCCTTCCCACTCTATGCAAACTGTATTTTCTCGGTATATCTCCCTCAAAAGCTGTATACAGTCGTCGCCCATGCCCATTCCTTTCAATATATCCCACAAAATTTCCTGATTAACGTTGTCGTATGCCCCAGTGATGTCTAGAAAAGCCACGTACAAGGGCCTATTCTCTATTTTGGATATTTCTATACACTGAGTGAGAACAAACAGGTTATCGTCTAACCGCCTGTCGACTCGAAATCCGTTCTGAAGTTCTCCCAAAATATCGTTATGTTCGGCCCATGTTTCTATTTTCATTTTTACTGCTTGCATCGCCATCCTGTATAGTACCGATGTAATGGTTAGTGGTCTATACGAGCGAATCTTGTCCTTTTCTCCCTTGCCTTTATAGATTAAGTTCATTCTACTTTGTCGCCAACTGTCCGGTATTTGTCCGTCCTTTAAGCTTTTTTCTACTGCTTTTAACAATGCTTGTTTAGTGTTATGTCCTAGTTCGTTAATGAGGCTAACGGGAATCCCATCTAAACCCGCGGCAGTGCGCTTTGGAATTTTTCCTTCGGCCTTTTTCCAGTTGAAATTATCAAGTACTAGCTCTTCCTCTGTATGTCTTCCGACATACAGGAGACGGTACCGCCATCTAGTGGACACTGCAAGAACTAAACGAGAGGTGGCTACATACAGGCTACAGGGGACGCACAGCCCACGCCCTAAGGAGCTTCGCCCCTAAAACCGATGGATGGATGGATGGATCCATCCATCCGTCGGTTCGTCTGGACGTTTGGACGTCTGGGGTGGCGGCACGCTATCAAGTGAGCATTGTTGGAATCATCAAAAAGGCGACTGGAGCGGCGACCTTGACCAGCGACCTTGACCAGCGACCGGAGAAGTGTACACTGGCAACAATGGTGTACACGCCGGCGCCACCGAACAGGGCGCGGACATAAGAAGCTTGCCAAGCAAGCTCCTAAAATGACGTTCGTCGAATGCACCATAGTACAACTTCATACAGCTACCAGTTTGTAACATGCGGAGGCATTAAAGAGTATTGGTCGGTGCCATGTACGATGTGAGCGAAGAACACGAAAAAAAGTGATGAGGGAAAGAAAGAGAGCTTAACCCCACCGAGCCCGGCTGGCTTTTTTTCACTGGTGAAGGTTAAATGAGGACGAAAGATGTATATGGAATAATGAATTCACAAGTGACCTGCAAACGCGCACGCTTGCATGCTCTGAAGTTCATCGTTCAATCTATCACAAAAATCGTATAGACTCATGAATATTAAGAAAAAACAAAGAGCCGAAGCCCATCTGTGGTATCGTACATCGCAATCAGACGCATGTCACCTTGATTCCACTATTTCTTTGAAATGGTGATCTGATTGATATGTGGGGTTTAACATCCCGAACTACATTGTGAATATTAGGGATGCCGCAGCAGAAGACTCCAGAAATTTTGTCCACCTGGGGTTCTTTGACGTGTACCTAATTAAATCTGAGCTCGCGGGAGTACAACAACTTCACCTTCATCGAAAATGCAGCCTCCGCAGCCGGGATTCGGTCCCGCGAGCTGCGGGTCAGCAGCCGAGTACCTTAGCCTGTAGATCACCGCGGCGGGGATTCTGTAAAATATCTACCATCTTAATATGACAGCCAGTGACAAAACAATCGCTGATAAAGTTTTCCTTGTAGGCCGCGTATTTGCTGTTGGCGATGTTGGCCATTACAGTTACGGGTAGATGGGTAAATGAAACACTGCACAAGAGACACAGAAAGTGTTCTTCACGTCCAGTGAGAAGGTGAAATCTACAATTCTACATGATCAACGGCAATGTGTAATTTTTTCATAGGCATCTCATCGTTTCTTTCCCGTCACTTAATTCTTTTTTGTTAAATAAACTTCGCGTGCGGTCATTCAACGACAAAGTTCATTATAGACCATTCAATTTTGATAGACGCAAGAAGAGGCATGTGTGGAAGGTAAAGTATTAGGCACCTTTTGCAGAGAGGGAAAAGGTGACCGAATTTATTGCAGACACGCTTCCTTTATTTTATTCCATCTGAAAATAGAACACTCACCATTCTATCACACAGATTGTGTGGTGATTTATCTTTTTAGTGCTTTCAGGGGCAACTAGTGACTCAGAATCGCCTTCAGCTCTTATAAACAAGAAGTATTTATCTCAAAATGAACAAGTATATTATTCGGCAAATAAATGAGCGTATATGCTTATGACGAGCCTTCGTTCCCCGTAAAAATTAGCTTGTAAGCGTGCGCGGACACTTATAATAGGAAATTAGCTGGTCGTCTTGTTTCGAGCTTTCTATGGCGTCTGTTTTCACCGAAGCTGAGTAGTTCCCATCTGAAGCGGTAAAATGCCTTCACCTGGGAAGGCTGCCATTTTGAGCTTTCATTAAGGTGTTTGTCTTTCTTTCTCTACGAAGAAACGTTATTCCAAGAAACAAAACAATGGTCCATGAACAACAATCTGACGGTTTGCGGACAGCGGCAAGGAGCCGCGTCAGTGAAGCTTCTCAAAATGACCACAAACGCGACCTCGTCTTACAGCGGTAGAATGGATGGTCTTGTTTTTTCCTTGACTCCCAGACACATTTCACGACACAGGTGGTTGGCGGGCAGTGAGTGAACTACTCATTCTATTTTCATATTAGAATGGCGTAGAGCATACGTATATATACGACCACACCGTCGAGGTATATGTGCAAGCAGAGGCGTTTGCGCGTGGTTATTATTTGGCAAGAATTTGGAAATGTTGGTAAGCTGAACACTTGTTTCACGAGTAAACAAGTTGTTAAGTACCGGTCAATAATGAGCCCCGAAAAGCCCCAATGAGACCCGTGCCCCTCTTGAGCAATGAATGTTGATTTATATGGGGGGTTTAACGTCCCAAAACCACCATATGATTATGAGAGACGCCATAGTGGAGGACTCCGGAAGTTTTGGCCACCTGGGGTTCTTTAACGTGCACACAAACTTGAGCACACCAGCCTGCAACATTCCCGCCTCCATCGGAAATGCAGCCGACGCAGCCGGGATTTCAACCCGCGAACTGCGGGTCAGCAGCCGAGTACCTTAGCCACTATAGACCACCGCGGCGGGGCGAGCAATGAACGTAGCAATGCCCCGCGAACCACGTTCACGTTTACTCCGTTTGCACTGACGTGCACGCTTGTCGCGTCACACTATAAATTGAACCAATCTCTCATTAGTTACTGGCTTTGCTCAGCACAACAAGGCCTCTATTGATAAAAAAACGTCTCAAGATAAACATCTTCGTAAGGAAATATTCAGCCACTCACAATGCGGGTAGCAGGATGAGCAGCTCCCCGCACCTAATAAAAAGTTCAGGCTGAGAAAAAGGGGATGCAGGAGATATCATAGGTGAAGGTGGCTAAAAAAGAAAAAAAAGCGCTTACGAAGGAAGAGTTCTGGCAATTCGAACGAAGTTTTTTGCACTCTACTTACAGCGTCCATAGATTCTCGTGTTTTTGTTTCGTTTTTTTCCTCGCCCAGATCTTGAAACGTGACTCCCTAAACTCGTTTATGAATCATTCTGCGAAAACATTTTTAACTGTACCGTTCTCTACCATCCATATACGCGCAAAAAAACTGTGTATCGGACACACTGACCATACACATCACGTTTTGCTTACTTTTCGTTAGTCGTAAACGCTGCCACTTGCCGCATAGAGAAGCGCCAAGGCCTGTGAGCAACAAAAGACGTGCTGCTGGTGCAATTTGCCATACGAGGTACACACCACGTCTTTGCTTTTGTAAGAACAATGCCGAACGTGTCGGCTCGCGGTGTAATCAGCTAGTGTTACGAAGTATTTCGTTCAAATAGAATAACGGCGACTGCAATATAAGTTTCAGTGCAGATATCTGATGCCTTGATGACGTTTCGGATTCCACATTAAGCGTCACCTCTGTCAGCTGTTCAGTTTTCTAGTTCAAACTACACTGATTTTGCCCATATATTTTATCAGCTTAACATACTTAGGGCGTCGTTCCTCATCTTACCAATTGTTCATGATTCCTCCTACGCATGGCAAACTGCAAACTCTGCCATGCGTAGGAGAAATAAGACATTGCCATCATGAAGCTCTAACACGAGGGCATGATATTATATATCAATGGCTGCCTGGACATATCGGTATTACCGGAAATCAATTAGCCGATGATGCAGCCGGCTCAGCCCATGAAGGAACCCATGTGGTCCCAATTCCTCTATCAAGGAAT
This sequence comes from Rhipicephalus microplus, assembly GCF_043290135.1. Classification (NCBI taxonomy): domain Eukaryota; kingdom Metazoa; phylum Arthropoda; class Arachnida; order Ixodida; family Ixodidae; genus Rhipicephalus; species Rhipicephalus microplus. The sequence goes on along the minus strand of NC_134710.1, from coordinate 91,946,287 downwards.
GATGCAGCAAGACAACTTTACCTGCTGGCTTGAGATCTTACACGCACGTTCTGGTCGTCTACCAGCTTCTAAAGGTGTTAATTATATGAACTGGATCCTTCGCTCAAGATAAAGCTACCATCACAACTTTCCCACTCCAATGCGACACTGTTATGCCGCCTTTGGTTGGGTGTTGCATACACAAAGGTGTACTCCTTTCGCATTGGTATGGCAGACACCTCTGCATGCGACTACTGCGGAGCTGAAGAGACCATTGAACACGTCCTGTGCAGCTGCGCTTGCTACGACACACAGCGATGCCAGCTCCGGATGGTTTTGAATCAACTTGACTTCAGACCATTTTGTGTGCAGAACATTCTAGGACCTTGGGCATCTGCCTCAGTTGCGCAGAAAGCTACTAAAACACTCCTACTTTACTTGAAGTCAACAAACCTGAGTGACCGCCTGTAGACTGTGTGTGCTCCCCCGAGTGTGCTCGTGATTGTGTGTACCTTCTTATCTCTCTGCAACCTTTTTTCTCCCCTTCATCCCTTCCCCAGTGCAGGTAGCAAACCGGATGTGGATGTGCTTCTGGTTAACCTCCCTGCCTTTCCTTGCATCTTTATCTCTCTCTCTCTCTCTCTCTCTCTCTCTCTCTCATTCCTCATCTTCAGGTGCACTCTTAGAGCGGACCAAAATATTTGTCTACCAATGTGATAGTTAGGCAGGTGAGGTATCACACTTCTCATTTATACAACACGGGTCTTAATCCCAGCCATGGCGGCCGCATTTCAATTGTATATAAATGCAGGAACCCCTAGCGTACTTAGATTTAGGTTGCACATTAAGTAACTAGCGATGGTCGAAATTAATTCACTGTTTCATATATGACGTGCGTCATAATCACATGACAATTCTGGCTTGTGAAATTATATTAAGAATTCATTATTAAAATATTCTGCGTGTGAAGTTCTGATTCCCCCTTGCAAATTACAATTATTATCTAGTTATGTACCCATTATTCCCATCAGGGCTCATGTGACATTTCTCAAATTGCCAGATGAACAGTCAACTTCATGTATCCGCAGGTGTGCTGTCGTTTCAGCCAAGTGTTATTACAAACTGTGGGTTCAAGCACTTCCAGATTACTTTAACAATAAAGCCAGTGCATCTTTGTAAGATAATGGAGACAGCTATTCTTAGAGAGTTGACAGCAATCTGAATTTCCCTGAGCAGGCATCCTTTCGTTAATGTCCGGTTCATCTTCACAATCGGAACGTTTGCAGAAAAGTGAATAATTCAAAAAGAATTGTTAGTAAATATTTTTAATCGGCCACCTCAACTTCGCTATTTATCAGCTAAGCAACGATCACCTCTTCGGGTGAGTTACTGGCACGTGCTCTGCTTCGCGACAGGCTTCACGTTATATTTTAAATATTGTTGCAGATTAAAAATACACATGCCCTGCACAGCTGTTACATAGACCACTCACTCAGTCTTGCCAACAAATCAACCCAATATTTAAGGCCTGGCCGCCTGGTTTTGGCAGCACGCCAATAGCATAACGTGTTGACTAAGGGCCCTATTGAAAAAAAACTGAATTGTCAGTGTTCTTTACTAACATTCGTAGTTAATTGTCGAAGAACAGTAAACTGAGCCGCCTAATAGATGATTGTGAAGCTGATATTATTGCTCTAACCGAAATATGGCTAAGTTCAAAAATAACGAATTCCGAACTACTTCGACGGAACGAATAGTATAACATTTACCTATATGACTGCGCTAACACTACAGGCGAGTGTGTTCTGCTGGCTGTTAACAAGTGTTATGAGTCTTTTTCTATATATCTTAATAAAGTGTGACATAGAGTCTGTGTGATGTTGTCTGAGCCTTAGTCTCAAAACATATTGTGATCGGAGTTTGTTACCGCGCTCCATAAATCGCTCCGTTATTTCGCGACAACCTGTACGACTGCCTCAACCAAGTGACAGTTCAGTTTCCAGTGGCTGAGATTATTATCATGGGTCACTTCAATTTCCGAAGTATCTGTTAGTCAGAATCATGTTCTTTTTTGTAGCCTTCCTCATCCGAAGCTAATCAATTCATTCAAGCTGCGCTGGATCGTCACTTCACCTACACACGCGTAACAAAAACTATGTCGTCGCTCTTTGACTTGGTCCTCACATTATGTACTGACCTCCTCTCTTCTGTAGTTCGCTCACCAAGACCACGACGTTGTACATTTTTTTATCGCTCTATCATAGTCGCCATCACGCAATCACTCTGAAACAATTAGAGATTACAGGAGAAGGAATATTGATGCTATTAACAGTGCGCCATCAACAATTTTAGATAAGTTTTTGACAAACTTCGACAACCATCCAATAGAGCTGAACTGGCAAATGTTCAAGAGAGAAATAAAGTATACAATCAATTCATTCCCATTGAAAAAGTTCTTTTTTCAAACATCAAAGAACCATGGTAAAAAAGATCACTGAACCGTCTTTCTAACAAAAAAAAAAAAAACGTCTCTTCACATTGCAAACCATTCGCAATGTCAACATAAACTTAGCAGCGGGGAAAACCTTGAAGTATTCATTTTTCAACACTACATGTCCTAACACGATGGAAAGTAACCTAGGCTTTTTGGGAAACTATTTCGGAGTAAAGATGCGCAAACTATATCTCTAACCACACCTATTGATGATCCTGTACCCAGTCTGACTGGAATAATTCACCATCGTCTGTAGTAACAATACGCGATCCAAATCTTCTCATACTTGCTCTTGTGAACATGATCTGGAACTGTAAAATTCTGCCATCCGTCCTTTTTTTTTTCTCTTCTTCTTTGGTGTTAGGAGCTCTTGCCCTTGTACTTTTTGTTATAATATATTCATATGTCAATTACTCGATCGAGTGGTACGTTTTGTATAACCAGTGTTTAAATTGATCTTACCCTTTACTTTTTGTCTTTATTATACATGTTACTGTACTGACCTTATTGATTGCTCAAGTCTTTTTCGTTCTTTTTTTTTTCATCTTTATTCGGACTTGCTCTTTCCCTCTATTTTGTACTGCATGTATTTTGAGGGTATTTAAAATAAATAAACAAATAAAACCTCATCTTCGGTCATGTTTCTATATAACCTGACGTGGCATATTCTGTTCCATAAGCCATTAAACAAACATGCTACATTGAAATTTTACTGTATGTACCAACTGTATACTGGTGTACCTAACGTTATCAATAACGTTTTTTGCAACTAATATTGAAAAACTAATATTCACATGGATGGGGGAGGAGTATTCGGTTAAGCAAGTATGCTAACTAACCATCTTAGCAATACTGTCGCTTGGTATGGCAGAATACTGCTCTGTGAAGTAGTATACGTACGTAGTATATTTAATAAAAGTTGTACACTTTCCAGCTGAAAAGCGACCATGAATTGACCACCTAAGTGCCAACTTTAATGCAACATATATGGGACAGTGGCATGTACACATACATATATTGCCTATTTGCCGTTGCTGTAATCCAGCAATATTCAGCGTAGCAGCGCGAGCAGGATCTGTTTTCTCATTCTCGACTTGCGATAAAGATAAGCCAAGGAATAGCCTGCTTAAAATGGGTCTCCTCGTACTGGCCGCAACATTCTGCTCACTTACCATCGTTGGCGTAGATTCGCGCATCGTTCCTTTGTACTTGCAGAGCCAGTTCTAAACACAAGGTGCTCTGGATCCTCAAAGAAGCTTACTCAAATTGCGAGTGTGAGGAGCCAGAAGATGGGAAACGTGGTAGGAGCAAATAGCGCTGACAAAAATAGAAATAAAAAAATGAAAAGCAGCGAGCAAAGTGCTGCTCACGGCCGGAAAACACGCCGACAAGGCTGAGAACACCGAACGGAATTAACTCCGGAGTGGAACGCTGCGAGGCACGACTGCAACGGAAGCCCACCTGTATTAAAGTTTCAGGCGTAATAAAAGCGCCGGTGCACCGACAAAGGAACTCTGTAGAACAGGAGAAAGTCCATGGCGCAGTCGCGCCTACTTCTTCGCCTCGGCGCAATTTCTCTTTCTTGCTCGCAAAGCTCGAGAGCGTCTTAACCCTCGTTTGTCACCGGGGCGCGCTTGAATTAGCTTACGACATTGGTGTAATCAGGCGCCCGAGCTCTGCGCGTGGTCTTGGCCAGGTGATCAAGAGCTGTACGGGCTCCGTCCACGAAACTGGTGGCGTGTGCCGCTTACCGAGTTCAGAGTAGCAGGGAGTGAGTGGGTAGGCGAAGCGAAGCGGCAAAGAAAACTAATCTACATAATGTTATTGGCACTCGCGCAGCGTTTTCATCGCTTCTCTAGTCTCAGGTTCATTCCTCAGGCCCAAGTCTACGTGCGTTCGGATACGGGACCATGTGTTTCGTTGGCCACGCGCACGCTCCCGTGTAAGCCGCGTTCCTTTCCTTCAATCAGATGGTCCCACGCTGAACCATGAACTGGCGTCTTCCTCTAAATTGGCTCTATTCCAACACATTGGCTAAATAAGTTTTTTTTTTAATGGGGAAGGGTAAAGGCGAAATGGCTGCAGACATCATGTAATAACAAATACTTTTGTTCATATTCTAATCTTCATTACTCATTGGGCTTTTTTGCTCTCATACATGTTGTAGCCTGCATCTAGTTTTTTCTTTATTTTTGAATTTTTCATCGACTTAACGGGAAGTTGTAACTCTTCTTCGATCACCCAGCCCACAATTCGCGTGTTGGCGAGAATTGGTCGATGTTGACGTTTTACATTACACACGCATAATCAAACAGTTCCTCAAGAAAAAAAAATGTCCAATTTTTATATTATCTTTAGTTTCGTGAAAAATAACTTGCTGGTGTGCTACTACTTTATAGACAGTCTCATAGAGTGTTCGCAACGACGTCTTGTGACACAAGTTACCAGTAAATAGACAGTACTAACCCCCTCTCAACATCTTCAATCACTCGTTTCTTGCTGTTCATTTTCGATGGAGCCCCGCCGCGGTGGTCTAGTGGCTAAGAAACTCGGCTGCTGACCCGCAGGGCGCGAGTTCGAATCCCGGCTGCGGCGGCTGCATTGCCGATGGAGGCGGAAATGTTGTAGGCCCGTGTGCTCAGATTTGGGTGCACGTTAAAGAACCCCAGGTGGTCTAAATTTTCGGAGCCCTCCACTACGGCGTCTCTCATAATCATATAGTGGTTTTGGGACGTTAAACCTCACATATCAATCAATCATTTTCGATGGAGGCGAAAATGCTGTAGGCCCGTGTGCTCACATTTGGGTGCACGTTAGAGAACCCCAGGTGGCCGAAATTTCGGGAGCCCTCCACTACGGTGTCTCTCATATTCATACGGTAGCTCTGGGACGTTAAATCCCACATATCAATCAATCAATCAATCAATCGTTTCTTGCTGTCATAGCTTCATGTTAAAGAAGGCCAGATGGTCGAATTTTCCGGGGCCCTTCGCAATGGCGTCTCTCATAATAACATCATAATTTCGGGGCGTGAGGTCCCATCTAATATTGTTGTTGGTGTTATAGTTCCTTTCATGAAATTTTCGTTATCAGCACGTTATCAATGATCAGCACGGTCGGGAAACCATCGTGCTCATAATTAAATTGCTGCAACGTGCAGTACGCGGGCGATGACAGTCGGTGATACAGTTTTGCCATCTCCTGTCGCGAACTCGGGACAAGTTCTTGAGTTGACTGGAGGGCTGCAACGATTCGGTGCGCTTTCATTTGGCGCAAAGCGAGGTTGCCTGCTTTGTTGCGCTAACATCTTCTATACCCAATATGAAAAGGCTCGCAATCATGCACAAACAACTTTTGTGTATGATCTTCATATCACTACGAACACTATGTAAGCTTATAACGAACTTCTTCGCTCCACCGTTGCGCGGAAAGCAAAATACAGAAAGTGGCATCACTCCAGTTTCTCGCGTGGTTTCACACAAATTATTTTTTTTCTTGGACACAATCATACGTTTGCTGTGTTCTTTTTTTTAATTACAAGTGGAAGCATAAGTTTCTCTGCCCAAGGTAAATGCCAGAATCCGTTCGCTTTTCCCCTACAAGTTTAAAGTCTTTAAAGTCTCTAAAGTTTTCATGTATTTGATGAAGCTAAGCAGTGAGAGGATAAAATGAAATAAGAGTTGCTAAGATTTAATTATCAGACTTGTTAATAGCAGGATGGACCAGTGGAAACTTTTATAGTATGAGGTATACCTAGAGGCGCGCCACTTTTCGCCTATAAGTTTACCTCTTTCATCTTATACGGAACAGCTGAGTTCGTTAGGTGCACGTCAAATGCGGAACAAAAGTAAACAAAAAAATCCTGCATCCTTTGATGACTGTGGACAACTTCAACAGCGGCAATTTTGTAACTGACCGAAATGAATCGTACGCATGTCATGCATACGAGCGGGAAGGATGGCCCTCGTAATTCGGAGCTCTCGTTCTGTTCGAGTCCCCATAGGCGCTCGCTGGCGTTTGCGTTTATAGACGTCGTGCACCTTCGATCACGCACGCTAACGCGTGATTTTCGCGTGTGTGGGTGGGTGCGTGCGTCCAGGCACGTGTGTCTGTGCATGCATGCGTATTTTCCTTCGTTTCGCGTTATTCCTAGGACCCCAATGGAACCCGTCTCTTTTTTTTTCGCTTTGTTTATCCCTTAGTCCGTTCCATTTTGTTTGGCTCGTCTCCTATGCAGGCGCAGCGCCCCTCGCCCGTTTGCCTTGTTCGTCTGCATCATCGCGCTCTCCCTTCCACTCCCTCCCAACCGGTCAGGGAAAGAATAATTTACGGCTTGCGCTCGGACTCCGTAAATGAGCCATCCCTCGGCCAGGCCGGCAGCTGCCGAGGGAGAAAACGAAACGCAAATGCGTACGCCGGAAATAACAGGGTGGAAATAACCGCAAACCGCAACGGCCAGGGAGGGGATGGCGGCAGGTCCTGCTCGAGGGTGGCGTGTGAACGCTCGCCCTGTCTGTGCCACTGGGAAAACTGGAGGAAACGATGACGGACGCCCGTCGCCCACTGCCGAGCTTGTTTTGTGGTCCTCGTGGCGATCGAACCAGTGTGGGGGCGCCAGAAGCGAGAGAGAGAGAAAAGGGCTACATGGTGCTGAATCAGAGCGAAATATCGCAAATAAAGAGAAAAAAGAAACAAATAAGGGCAAACATATATTTTCGTTTTTCTGAAGCCCCGCAAAAACATGCGTTTTTTGCTTGATCTCCTCGCAAGGATAAGATTCCAGCTTTCGTTGTACCTGCTGTCTGAATATGCGTACCTTGAACACGTGAACACCGAAGGTAGGAGTTTTATTTGACTTCGGACGCACTTGCAGATGCTAAAAAAAAAAGAATAAGGTGAGGAATATAAAGGAGTGGGGCATTCGCGATTAATCATTAAAGAGCCGTGATATATACATACGACGATGACGACAGAACACAAGAAAGATCACGGCATTATTCACAGATCACCGCAATGACGAAGGCAGCAATACGCGGATGTCATTGAGGCGATATGGCAGTGGCACGACGTCTTCACCGTCGCAGACCAGGAATCAGATCCCTGATGTGGAGAAATGAAGTTGTTTTGCGACTCAGCCAGGTAAATGAGATTATGACAAACATGATATAAAATAAGAAGACAGTAGTAAGATGACCGTCTCAAATACTTTTGACAAACATCAATGAAAAGAAAAAATACATGAGTTGTTGCAACACTATCCTGGAATGGTGGGCTGCCTGACAATGAGGCCAGCAATTCAGTAAATGATTTGTCCACCTGAATCTCTTTTGCGTGGCCCGCCCCCATGAGTCGAAAAGTATGGTTTATTGCAGATGAATTACAGGACGAAATACACCTCCTTGCTGCTCATAAACACCCATCCTTCACACATGCAACCATGGAAGAGTTCTTCATCAAGGGAGCCAAGTACCACCACAGTGCTCTCCTCCTTCCGCCCCCTTCCGAATAGGTCGTTTGCGAAAGAAGAAAGCTTACCGATCAGCCAATTAGTGGGGGTCCCAGAATGGACAGATTGCCAAGTTTATCCCCCCCCCCCGAAACCGAAAGTGTCATACATTTCAAAGATATATATATATATATATATATATATATATATATATATGTATATATGTAAGTATATATATATATATATATATATATATATATATATATATATATATATATATATATATATATATATATATATATATATATATATATATATATATATATGTATATATATATATATATATATATATATATATATATATATTGACAGTCTATGCTTATATCATCTTCGTTATCTGCACCTACGTTCGATTGAACGGTGACTCGGTGGCATTCAGTCCGTGACACACATATTCAGATTGTTTCCCAAGAAAAAAAATGACCTACTTTTATATTATCTTTTATTTCGTGAAAGATAACTTGCTGGATTGCCACAACTTCACAGACAGTCTCATAAAGTGCCCACAATGGCATCTTGTGGCACAAGTTGCCAGCGAATAGAGTGTACTAGCCCGCTCCCATCATCTTCAATCACTCGTTTCTTGCTGTCCATTTTCGATGGAGGCAAAAATGCTGTACGCCCATGTGCTCACATTTCGGTGCATGTTCGAGAACCCGAGGTGGCCGAAATTTCCGGGGCCCTTCACTACGGCGTCTCTCATATTCATATGGTAGTTTCGGGACGTTAAATCCCGCATACCAATCAATCACTCAATCAATCTATCAATCGTTTCTTGCTGTCATAGGTACATGTTAAAGAACACCACTTTGATTAAAGTTTCCGGGGCCCTCCGCAATGGTGTCTGTCTTAATAACATAATGGTTTCGGGGCGTGGGGTCCCATATATTATGGTTGTTGTTGTTATAGTTCCTTTCGTGCAATTTTCGTTATCAGCACGTTATTAATTATCAGCACGATGGCGAAACCGTCGTGCTATAACCAAATTGCTGCAACGCACAGTACGCGGGTGATGACAGTCGGTGATGCAGTTTTGCCATCTCCTGTCGCGAGCTCGGGATTATAAGTTCTAGCGTTGACTGGAGGGCTGCAACCATTCGGTGCACTTTCATTTGGCGCAAAGCGAGGTTACCTGCTTCGTTGAGCTAACATCTCACAGAAATGAGTACAGCAGAAACCATCTAACGATAACTTTGACAGTCTATGCCTTTACCATCTTCGTTATCTGCACCTACGTTCGATTGAACGGTGACTCGGTGACATTCGGTCAGTGTTACGAAAACATTTACAGCGTCTCAACGCGCTGGCTTGCAGGCAGTTTTCAAACAACCAGCGCTTTTGAATACGTGAGAAGGAAGCCTGCGAAAGACGCGCTTTTGCAGCGAAATCCCAAGACAATGATTGTCTTAAAAGCTGATTTCATTTTATATGACAAGCCCATTCAAAAATATGTATGAACAAATATAAATACAGCCAGAGTACAATTTCGTGTTCGTTGATTGATTGACATGTGGGGTTTAACGTCCCAAAACCACCATATGATTTTGATAGACGCCGTAGTGGAGTGCTTCAGAAATTTTGACCAACTGGGGTTCTTTACGTGAATTTCCTTTCGTAAGGCATCTAATTTTATGACCATTCTAGTGCTTATAGGCAAAGAAAATTTTTCGCGGTTGCCTATGCGCACGTTTCAGGGATCTTTGTAAACTCTGCTGGCACCGTTAAATAACCAGAGGGCGCTACGTAGCGGTCAAATAACGACCCGGTCTTGCCGACTTCATCCGCTAGGCGAGGCAAAGTCGGCAAGACTGGGCTCTCTTTACGAGACGCGCGCAACACGTCTCCCTCAGAGCCCGGTCGTGGGCACAATTTTGCTCTTTTTTTTTTTCGTTCGCTATAAGCTGTACGTAACGGCGCTGCGGTCACACGCGGAAAAATACAGAGCACGATGCCTATATAGTGTAGCACGATGCTTAAACACAGTCGGGGCAATGCCTTGAGGTGACAGGCTGATTAAATCGAAACTCGACACGGTTGCTTGTGGTTGCGGTACTCGACAGCTGATCCGATGGTCACGGGATTGCATCCCAGCCGCGGGCACTGCGTTTCGACAGAGGCAAAGCACGATAGGCCCACGCACTTTGATTTGAGCGTATATTAAAGAACACCAGACGCTCAAAATTTCCCGAGCCCTCCTCCACTGCAGCGTCTCTATTAATCGCATAATAGTTTTGTGGGCGTAAAACCGCAAGCATCATTATCTCCTTGGAAGTGAACGAAAAGTGAAACATATATACTACCCTACTATAATACGTACCTTGCACATAACAGATCAATACCAGAAGACCAACCACGCACCACACTCGGTCGGCTGACTCGAACATATAGAAGCATCTGTAGCGGAAACGTCACTAGTACTCGAACATCGCAAACTACTGATAACCTTATGTGCATGTATTTACGGTAATCACGTAAATTCGCAAAGCGAGTGCTTACGGACAAGCTTTTCCTCGCCTACTCTATTGCTTCCAGAACCGCCATAGTATCCCCCTTCTCCTTTCAGAGAGAGAAAAAAAATAGTATCATTCTGAGCCCTGAATGCCTTTTCTTTGTCTCGACAATTTTTTGACGCCCCCCCACAAGCGCCAGCCAAAAGCGGAAGCGGCACAGGGTGAGGAGAGAAGGGTGTGCAGAGCCTGACCGACGAGCTTCGCGAAAGTGGTCGTCCCGCGAGAACAGCGCGACAAGTGGGGAACAGCGTGACACTCGCGGCGACGCTGCATCTCTGAAAGCGCTGCCGGCGCTACGTCGCATCTCGTTCCGCCTCCCGGCTACTTTTCCCCCATTTTCTTTCCTCGGCTTCTCTCTGCGCTGTCCAGCGCCCATCGGCGCGCCCGTGCGTTAGGAGGCCGCTGTCAAAAACGAGAGGCCGTCTCATCATTATCAGATACACAACACGCCGCACACATCGGTCGCCTTCTCTCGCTGTCGCCGCCGAATGCGTCCTCCGCTCGCCCGACCACGGTGGCGCGCACAAACACGAAAGCGGTTTGCTGTTTGTTTGTCCGCGCGGCTCGCTGGTAATGCGGTGGTGCCCACAGCGCGGAGATGCCAGCCCTCCCTTCTTTCCATCGGTGGCGCGGGGCGCTGGAGGTCGGATGTGTGGCGGGGGGGGGGGGGGGGGGGGGGGTGCCCTTTGTTCTGCCCCGAGCTGGCCGCGGCTCTACCGGCTGCCGAGCTGTGCGGCCGTCACTTCGCTCCGTGTTCCTTCCTTTCGCGGATCTCGCGGAAAATATAATAAGAAAGCGCCTATAGGCGAGACAAACCAGTGGGAAGTAAGCGATCACGCGTTGCTCGGATCCCGGCGTCTTGCTCTCTTCTTGGCTCGCTCTCTTTTCCGGCTTTTCCCGCATCGATTAATTCCTTCGGACCCCTTCTAAGCCCACATTGATCGCTAAGCCAGCCACGATCCCACCTCTATCTTGCCAGCCACGCGAGGAGGCTCACTGTAAGCACTGCTTCCTCAGCTTTTATTTCACGTTCGCAATTGCACATACCGCCTCGCGTTATTTGCCTGCAGTGTCAGGCAGGTTTCTTTAGCCAACCTATAGCGAATGATGAAAACAAAGCAAAGCTCTATTCTTAACTCTTTTTTTTTTTTGCGTGCGTGTAGAAAGGAAATTGCAACAAGTCTAGCGCTTCATATAGTGTTCGCTTGAAGCTGTTGCTCCAGAATTGGAGTCTCAGATTGGGGTGCTTTCAAGAAGCACGCGTGACGCATTTTTTAAGCGCTAGTGCACACTATGCATACTAATTCTACTTTAACGCAAATTCCGCGGCATTTATTATGGTTGTGGTGGTATCAAGGAACAAATAGAACATGAACAAAATACCTGTGAACTATTCTTTAAAAGCACACCCAGTAATAAATGCGAGTGCGCACGCGACCCTTTCCCTCTCTTTTTCATTGAAAAAACAATTTCGCAAGTCACTGGTGTGTTTGTTGATGCACACCGTAAATACCACATCAGTCGCTAATATTCTTCTTACAAACACACCCTGCCTACCCCCTGTTGATTCAAACGTTGCGCTTATTTCATAGTACCTGTCGTATTTCCATATCGTAAAAAGCGCAGTAGTGGAACTTTCAGACACGGTCACACGCGGGGCAGTCGCATGACCGGAGTAGAACCATTACTAGAGGCAATGCATACTAGTGAAGACAGTGGAAGAGAGAAATTATGTATAGAAAGGCAGCGAACGCCAACCAAGTTTTAGTGTCCTACATCTTGGTAAATAAGGCTATACTTGTCGAGGAGGTATAGTTGGCTAACCTAAATATGTGGTATGTGCTGAGAGCAATAATAATCGAGAGATGACCACAAATGATCCCTAGGTTTTTTCTTAACAAGCAAGTAATTTTACTTGTGTAGCGCGCGGCGCATGAAAGTAGTGTACTTTGTCCGGTAACGCTGTGAGCTTAGATATAAGTGGTGTATAAAGTAGTAGGCAGAAAGGTTTCTCGGGAGAGGAGGGGGGACACCTGCTTGGTTTGTTGGGGCCACCTTCCTAAAATGGTCATTTTTCGCTCTGTATGCCACGGTGAAAGCAAATCTCAGAAAAAAAGTGGGGGCGGAGGGGGGCGTTGTACCACCCTCTGGCTACGCAATTCGTAGAAGGTGAATCCGCGGTCACTCGACTCACTCCTCTATCACTCCTTTTCTGGCACTTACCCTGTCGCAGTGGACGTTTTCTTGTATGGCAGTGGGAAAGAAATAAGCAACTCTCAAGATGCTGACTTCTAATACTTAATGTTCTTAGCGACAGTGCCTCAGGAAAATAGGTCGGCGAACTCGCTCACGAGACGACTCACGGGGACTCACTCAGACTCAGATTGAGTCATGAGTCTCTATTTGAGTGAGTGCGGGTCAGTAATATTTTCGTGAATCTGAGTCCGAGTGGGTCAGCTTGGACGAAATTGTCGTTAGTGTGAGTCAGAGTGAGTGCGGCTCAGAAAATTTCTAGTGATTCTAAGTCCGAGTGAGTTCAAACCACAATATATATTTCTTGAGTGAGTCTGAGTGAGTTTCACTTTTTTTTGCCGGTCTAAGGTTCTATATAGTCATATTCAGCATTACTATCAGCCTTACCTGCATTCCTGTTTATACTCACGTCTACTCACAGGTAATACAAACCAGTATCGTTCATACGCCATTTCATTATATTTATTTCCTGAGGCACGACTTAAGTAGGGGGTGCCTGGACCTCCTGCCCACCAATTTTTCAAAGTAAGTTCTTGATAATAATATCTTATGCTGCCATCTATTCTACGAAAACTGACCTTACTGATTTGCAGGCACTCAACACTCATTTTCGAAGATATCATGGGAAACGGCGCCAAGGAGAGCACCAATTACATGAGGTATTGGAATTAAAGAGCTCGGACGCCATGGTCGAAGAAGCTAATTCTAGGCTAACGGACTCATGGGTCAACTCACTCGGACTAGCTTAGACTCAGATCGAGCCGTGAGTTTTGAGTCCGAGTGAGTCCGTCTCAGAATAATGTTCGTGAGTCTGAGTCCGAGCGAGTCCAGCGCTCAAAACGTATATTTCATGAGTGAGTTTGAGTGAGCTCCTCTAGTTTTGCCGACCTACGCTCAAAATTATTTGTTACGCAGCGTAGCTTCAATCAACTTAAATCAGACGCCGTGTAACGACGTGCGTTGCTACGCCATGTTGAGTCGTGAAGATCGAAGGTCTAATTGAAAAATCAAAACCTGTCGTTCACAAGTGCTGCTCACGACTGGCCAGCTGCCTTGGCTGACATTTCCAGCGTCACAATTATATTCGACCTGCTCTTGCTTTGGTTCTATAGCGTAAGAACGTTTTGTTTGTGTTCAAATGCGTGTCCTGAAGCCTGCATGAATGGCTCCCGCTCTACATCAAGGTACATCAATCAAAGAGAGAAAAGCGCATGCACTCAATTGAGTTGCCATTTGAGCTTCACAGTCCCTGCTGCACTGAAAAAAGCTAGACTGATATTTAAGCGCTTGCACGTATAATTTCTATCACCACCACTCTCCAAACCTCTAGTTGCCTGCTCATTCTTCGTTTTTACGTGACGTTCTCAACACGCGGTGGCGTGAGCTCGCAACTTGATTAGTAGCATACATGTCTTCCGCCCTTCTCAATGCGAAACAAAGGGGCTTCGTGCGAATTTATTGGGCGCCTTGTCATGTCTGTTCCTCCTTCCTTTGCCTTGCCGTCATTCCCGCTTTCGTACTTGCTGGCGCGCACAAATGGGTGCCTCGCAAATTATTCTTCTATTCCTCCTTTTTGCACAAAGACTAAATGTGATCATTAGTAGTATGCGTCCTGGCGTCTAGCGGCCTATGTATCAAGAAGAACGTGGCTAAATGCGATTTTTATTATGATAAAATTTAAGCAGACGCGCCAGAAGGGTCCGACGAAAAGACGTCTGCGCGCTAATCTAATAAGTTGTTTCTTCCAGACTGTCTTTAGGATAACGAGGCTCCGCTCCGGTCGCGCTGATGATACATTTCTTCAAGCTGCCTTAAATCATACCCCCTTGTTCGTTTGCTAGCGTTCGTACCAACGTCGAAGACCCAACTTTCATATTTATATCATCGTTTTCCCTTGTACTCCTCATATTGAAGACGGAAAGAAAAAAAAAGCCATCTCATTATTGTCAGCGTACGTAAAGGATTCGTTCGATAATCAGTGTGGACAAGGCTGTGAACTGCCGCCTTTTGTTTGCTCGTTCTTCTTTTACCTATGTTTTTCACACTTGTTGAAAATCATTAAACAGAAGGCTACCGTGGAAAATAAAACAAATTATAAAAGTCGCCGACGAAGGAAGGATACTGAAGTCTGATTGGTAGCTGTGTGCCGATCAAAACAAGCCGAATATAATTACCGAGCGTGTAGTAACGAAGTCTTGTCACACACCCGCCCACGCAAATAGTACTCAGCTTTTCTGTTGTACACGTTGCAATGTTGTAGCGATACTCCACATTTATTATACTTCCATTTGGTTTTAACCGTTACTGTCGAAACAATCAACTAATTCAGGAACGTTATTAACGTGAGAAATTAAATTTGGAGAGTGCAATGGTATGAACGAGATTATTCACGCACTTATTCAGGAAGTTCTAAGAGCATAGGTTTCTTTGCTACTTTTCATTAATAATGTTGCGTTAGCCGATTTATATGAAAAATATAGCAGTTGGAGGCACGTGCATGAAAGTTATTCTATTGACCCCTTCTATCTATCTATCTATCTATCTATCTATCTATCTATCTATCTATCTATCTATCTATCTATCTATCTATCTATCTATCTATCTATCTATCTATCTATCTATCTATCTATCTATCTATCTATCTATCTATCTATCTATCTATCTATCTATCTATCTATCTATCTATCTATCTATCTATCTATCTATCTATCTATCTATCTATCTATCTATCTATCTATTCTGTTTCGATTCTAAGAAAAGTCTTTCCTAAGTTCCTCGCATGCACACCCCTCATACTGCTCTTATTTGTCCAGGCTACGCAGGGCTGAGGCGATGGCCCCTCGATTCACAGAGACACGCTGTTGGTTTATACAATTTTCCACAGCTGGTTCATTTAATCCAAACTAGATGACCCCATCGCACCGTGGCATTCTCCCTATGGTGACTTATGGAAGCGCTGCTCAATGGCTCAATGGGTTTCCATCAGCGCCTCGATGGTTTCCATTCACGTCGTGTCGTCTGCGCACAAAAGTAAAAGCGAGCAAAGGGCAACACCGGGAAAGCCGACATGGCGGCATCTCTCGATACAGTTTCCTTCCGCCTTGAACTTACTACGTCGTCGCGCTGCCCTGTGTGGTCCGTAAGTTCCAGCCAACGCATTCGTTGGCTTTCTATTTACTTCCTGAAGCTTTAAGAGCAATGTGCTCGTCGGTATTTTGCATTGTTTTCAAGATACATTCTAAAATTCTCGGAGACTAGACTTAGTAAGCATGACTAAATAAACTCCACTAATCTCAGCAATAAAGACTGAACATACCTGATGCTTTCTCCTCAGTGTGAGCTGACCCGAAGCGACAGCTGAATTGACCATTTATTTATTGCTTTGAACACAGTGGGTGAGTAGCAAGCATGAGTTCAGATCGAAGTGGGCGGTGGCGTCTGCATGGGTGCTGCCATATTGGCTTCTAACCTATACTGGCAGGCCACTTCTTTGGCCCAATAAGTTGGGCGGGGCTGGGATAGGATTATTAGTAGCTGAGGCCATAGAGTTTCCTAAAATTAACTAGAGGAAACTCTGTCGCTGTGATCGTTCAGAGACCATGGGAATGATGGATAGTACACACATTTGCCTAGTCTTCGTACTTTCGGGCGGCGAATCGTACTTACGGCTTCGTTTATTGCTGTGTTTGGTTTCGTTTTGAAAGATTCAACCTTTCTGAACTTCGTGACCCGATTTGGAAAGGTAAATCTAAAAGGATAAGGTGTTGAAGTGCAACCGCTGAAAATTTGCTGAATTTTGTTTCATGAGAAAACAGCTCCAAGCCACACGAACACACACGGAGCCAAAAGCAGGCCAGAAGTACGAAGATCAGACAAATGTGTGTACTACCACAGCCTCTTCGATTTTCCTTGCCTTACGGATGAGCGCGAAACGCCTGTCATCTGTGGCGGTGCTACCTACGTAGGGGTAAGGGTCTTTGTACTTGGCCTTTGAGATCAGCGATTTTTGCGTTTGCCAATTTCGGAGGCTATGCCTTGTATTGAAGGGGTTGCCTGCTGAATGAGCGCAAAACGCCTGCCATCTATGGCGGCGTAACTTACGTAGAGTTAATTATAAATACGTGTACGCCTTTTTAAAACGTTACGTTATTTTTGTTACATATAAGCTCCAAAAACGTAAAAAAACTTATTTGAAGACACCCCTACTTAAGTGGTGCCACCACCATAGTTCCGACGACGGCCGCTTCACAGGTGACCGCCGATAATCCGGCAGGCAAAGGAAATCTAGGAGGCTGTGGTACTACCCATCGTTCCCATGCTCGCTGAAGCGCCGTGCATTGCAGCTCCCACAGACACTAGCGCCAGAGTTTCCTGTAGTGTATATTAGGAAACTCTATGACTGAGGCAACTCGCTGGCAAACGGCCAGTTACGGTCACGTGATCAAACATGGCAGCACCTTGCGCCGCTGCGAAAAATCATCTATAGGCCTTTGCGTTTCAATTAAACATTAATGTGAGTATACATGTTGAAAAACTTTATTCACTCCTTGACCCACTTCGTACCGTAACGGCTTAGCAGAACAGAGAGTTAGCGCAGGGGGATCTATGGAAAATAACAGTTCGATTCTAGAGAAGCGCGCCAGCTAGGTGCGTATATGAAGGCAGTGGGGCGCGATTGAGGAGCATTCACGATGTCTTCATCTGGGAGAAGAAAGAGCGATGAAAGGGGCTGTGTCGAGGACACATCTATGTCATGAGGTCATCGTGAACATGTCTATAAAATTTACGTAGAGACTGCGCTAGATCTTGATTTAAACATTAAGACACTGCATTTCAAATAACAAATCTAACGCACGCCTAACTAACCTTCCAGAAAAGTTAAATCACCTGCTTCCATCCTGACGAGCCCATTCGGACCTCTTTGTCGTTAGTACGGAAAATGACTCACTGCAATATTTATTTGAGTTAGCTTACCAATCTGAACTAGTGGTGACGCCCCCCCCCCCCCCCCCAGTCTTATTTTGTCACACCGTGAAGATGATATTCGTTATCTGTCTGGTGCACTTCGCAAAGCGGCCGACCACAGCAGCGCTAAACCTTATGTGCAGAAAATAGGTGTGTCTCATTTGCACTACATCGTAGGCTACATATTGTTCACTGTATGCCTGGCTTGCTCTGGAGAACACGCCACTGATGCTCACGACTTGACAGTACAGGCAAAAACAAATGCGGTTTCAAAAGTAATCAACAAACTGTGGACAAATTGACACCTTTCTAAAAAGCATGATTACCACCATATGCTGTATAAGTTGTACATGACAAGAGAAAGACTGGCTGCACAGGAAAAAAAAGTCATAAAAGAAAACAAAAATTCAGGGATGATTGATTGATATGCGTGGTTGAACGTCCCAAAACCATCATATGATTATAAGAGATGCCGTAGCGGAGGGCTCCGGAAATTTCGACCACCTGGGGTTCTTCAATGTGTACCCAAATCGGAGCACACGGGCCTCCAGCATTTTCGCCTCCATCAAAAATGCCGCCACCACAGCCGAAAAATTCAGGGAATACAAGACTGATTTTGTAAGCATAATGCCTGCCCATCACTTTAAAGATAGCAGATGTCGCATTAGAGCACCTATAAACGTGGCAATGTCGAGGATTTTTTTTTTACGAAACTATCCACCTCAAGGCGCGATTGCAGATTTTACAATCTATGTTGCCACTAAAAATATAATGACAAATTTGACAAATCGTGCCGACACCCAGTGAGGCAACCATGCGTGCTATTATTGCATGAAATGGTATACCAGAGCGCTATAGTGAACACGTGCCCGATTAGTCGAATATACCATAAGAAAAGAGGAGTTTCTGGTGCCATGCATAGGTATACGATCCTCTGTTTAAACACATTTATTTTAAATAAGTAATCACGGAAATATGTAAGGCATATATGATTACTCGGGAATATATAAAGTGACATTCGTAAGCAAGAAGACGGCTACAAAACAATAAACTTCCTGTGGCCATTAAAACCATTATAATGGCCCCAAGTAATGTTATCATATAGGCTGCACTGGTTATTCTGACTGCTTTTTTAACAACAGCAGCAACAACAATAATAACAAGAAAATGTTCAGCCAACGTGTGCCAGCCATCATCGTAGTTTATGTTTTGACGTTCTATTTAGTTTTTTAACTTCTTATACTATTGGATTAAAAAAACTCAACAAGGCATTCAAGGAGGGGTGAACAAAGCCTCTTTTTTTAAGCCATTAGTTACTGTGTAGTGCCCACACGCGAAATAAACATGCTCACGTTCTGATTTATACAAGGAGCAACTGGCGAGTGATTTACGTCCGTTTCGTGATACAATTAGCAGGAGCTTAGCTGACTTAAAATAATTTCTGAATATAAATAAAATAAACATATTTTGGCAGCTATATTAACAACGGCTACTTCGTTTTTACATACTGCGGAAATAAGAAACACACTTATTTGTCACCTTGCAAAAAACAAACAAACAAAGCAAATAAAACGAAGACGGGGAAAATTTAGACATGCTTCATACATCATACCTAAGGGTAAGTGCAGGCGGACAGCTATTATTAAATGCAAGACTATTGCGTTTTCCTTGACTGTTAATATGACAGAAAGCTCGCAGCCAGCATCAACAAGCTAATCAGCTTCAGCGTCGCAATTTCAGCGCGTCCCTGTCCACATAAAGACATCCCAATATGCCTTCGGCCCCCTCGCTGTGGCTTGTAGCTGGAAGTTCCCCGAAAATGGCTATTTTCGTTTGCCTGTCTCGCAGCAGCGTGCGTGCGACCGTGTCGTCTCTGCTCAGGTTTGTGCCGCCGGCTGGCCTCGTTCTTTTTAAGCGCGTCTCCCAGCGCGTGTGTACACCGGAGAACAACATTCAGTGAGCGAGGTCGTGTTGACATTGGGAGCACTTGGGCTTATGAATGCGGTGGTTCGATTTAATGAGCAATTATTTTGGAGCGCAGCCTGTCTCTTCGTCGAGACGCGGGTCCGGCATGCGTGCAGCGCGGCTTGCCCTGCCGTGACGACTCAGCTAATGAAGTTGACATTAGGGAGCCCATTCCTCATGTTTGTTTGCGTGAGCTGCGCGTTGCCACGGAGACGAGTAATTCGATGACGTCACCGGTAGGCGAAGGAAGAGGCACCGCGAGACATCCGATCCTGTCAGCTTTCTAGCAGCCCGACTGGCAGCGACCCTCGCCGGAGATCTCCGGCGCCCTTCTTTGAAGCCGCCAAGGAAACTTGAACAGGAATGCATTCGTAACAAGATTACCCATGACTGAAATAGCTGGTCTTGCGGAGGCCGCCTCTGTCCGCCCGCGGCTCGCCGGCTTGGGGCCGCCGCTGCCGAGAAGCAGCCGCGCGAGGCAGGCATGCGGCCCCATAGATAAAGCTCGCCGCTGAAAGGCGATTTCGTACACTCGGGCAGAGCTGTACTTCTTATCGCGCTACGGCAGTTGGGCTACCATATGCGGTAAAAATAATACACGTGTTAGAATAATAGAAGGGTCATTGTTTCGCTCAAAAATGTAGTGGAAGGGACGAATGAAGGAGCAAGAGAACGACGGACCAAACATAGACTTTGCTTGACATGCCCCAGTTTCCCTTTCTTGCGATCTGATACTGCATTACTATAATTAAGGATACAAAAGAAAAACACGCCCAAGTTTTCTCAGGGCGCTGCAGTTAACTATTGCGATAATGATCGGCGAAATCACCGCAACGTCGCCGTTGCAAAGACCAGTGATAGCATGCTTCTGCGAGGCAACCTTTGTGAATCAAGACTCTTGTCCTCTATTCCGTAAGTTCTATCTATTCCGGTCTCTGTTTTGTGACTAGAAGCCCAGAAATTCTTCACAAAACACCTGTTTTGCACGTAAGATCCTTTACTTATTGAATGGCCCCTCAGGGCATGCATGCAGCTCATTACAGCAGTCGACATAAAGGATATAACGAGAATGATGTCATAGCAATGGCAAATCACTTATTACGTGATTCGTGCCGGATACGAATACTCAGCTTGATGCCATACGCAAAGAAAGTTAATAAGGAGATGAAGCGGTACACGTCTACAGAATTCATCTGTGCCGATTTCGCCCTCAAATATACAATTTTCACTGTACATTCTTTTGTTCACATTACAAAGTTTAGACAATTGCGTCATGAAGATCAATTTCACCACAGAAGATTTTTTTTTACCACAGACCCGCCGTCATGTTGTAACATGAGTGTTACAACATGACGTTACTCATTATTCTGTCACTTTAGGTAAAACTGACTCTAGTTCAACCTGACGGGGCGTACAATTCTTACTGGTTTTATGTCACCTTGTTTGTCCTTAATCACAACCTAGAATGGCAAATGCTTGAATCCGCATCACGCTGGCCTGCGTCGTAAAACACGAAGGCAAGTACGGCAGCCGTATCAGGAGGGAGGAGTACCTGAAAAAGCTTTGTCGTGACGTGAAAAATATGCTCGGGGAAAACCGAGCAATGTTTGAATGACCAGGTGATGCAACTTCGCAGCAGGGTTTGAAAAGTGAGAGGGGGTAAGCCGGTGTGTCAGGATTGTCAGCGCATGTCAAATTTAGGTGCATGCTATGTTGTGGCTAGCAGCCATTAAGGAGATACCATTAGTAATTGACAGAAAAGTAATCATTTTATCAGGCTATAGTGTTGCGCGAGTGCTGCCTGTGTGGAATTACGTTTTATTACCACCTAATAAGCTACTGCCCTTGGATGCAGTGCGTTGGGTATAATACTGTGTGTGAGGAAGGGGAGGTACGTGGGTGGGGCGGAGGGTAGTGTAAAGCACACATTATAAACTGTCATTTCTATAATTAGTGATTGCTTTGAAGCAAAGAGCGCGAGATAGTAAAACGAATGCTGTCTCGTGAATAGCTTATATATGGCTGAAATAGTGAGACGCATACAACCGTTCAAAGAGCTGGGGTGCATCTAAAATCATTCATAGCTTATATGTGCATGAATACAAAACAACGACGGCCAAGTTTATCCGAACAAAGTTGCCTTTCTAGACGTTTTCCACACGCGTCTTGCACGAAAAGAACAATGGAAGCATGCAAAACAAAGAAGACACCATGCGCAATTTTTCTTTCTGTATATTTTCATTTTTTTCTTCTTCACTCCACGGTGTTATCACAAGGCCCTGTATTGTGTTGCTAAATGGGTGTTTCCTCTAAAGCTTGCCGAAGCAGTCATGTTCCCCGTTTCTTGTGTATACTTCGTGGTCATCTGTACTGGGGCTTCTTGTCGAGGGGGGGGGGGGGGAACAAACCAAGAACAAGAAGGCGAGGGAGCCGAGTGCACGAGCGGTCGCTGAATCATAGTAATTAAAAGCGAAAGAAGGGGGAGCAGGGAGCGAGATGCCAGTCTGCTAATGAAAGGGACGCGATCCGTAGCCCACCGCCGCGGAAGGCGGCACACATTCGAGGAATTCGACGAGTGGATCGCGAGGCCGATTTGACTGACAGGACTGGACGCTGTGGTCATTATTTTCTGTTTTATAGTCACTGGCCGTTCTTGTTTTTTTCTCACGCCTTCCCGCGTTTCCAGCCTCCTCCTCTACTCTTTGTTGCTCGAGACACGGGCATGTTCGCCAATGCACAGCAGCCGCAACCACCCGCCGGTGTTGTCGGCCTCAACCGGATCTGCGAGCCACTTCGGCGCACCATTCATAGCGAGAAAAAGAAACTTTTCGGCTGTCGCGAATCTGCGGACCGTTCTGCGGAAGGATCGGGTTGTTTCACTTCATTTCGCTTCTGAGTTTGATCGTAACGCTTGCATGCCTCGCAGAATTCGATTGCTGGATATATTTCGCCCACCAATACCGAATAAAAAGGCAGGGAGGCTATGTGACTTGTTGTGCTGTCAGTTGAGTTTTGCTTTTCTTACTTAATTTGTAACTCCTATCTTTTTAATATATTTTGTTCATGCTAGATTTTATATTATGAGAGAATGCTATTAGTATTGGTAAGCTTTGTTTATTTTTGGCTTTGATGACTGTTAAGGACAGTCGTTATGTCAGAAGATGTTACGAGGGAAACAATAAATACCCTTGTGCTCATATATAGGGGTTCAATGCAATCCAGCTATTTGTGCACTACCCCATGCAACGATTGTGTCCCGTTTTACACTATAAAAAGAATATGCTTATCAAGTTTGAGCAGCTGTTTTTTTTTTCACTCGTTGCAAGCGTGATGTGAACCACTGTCAGCTCGCATATACATAAAATCTTTCTTTTCATGGCGCTTAATTGATTGCTCAGGCGTGATAAGTGCGACATGTGAATGTGTGACCCTGCTGGTTCGCTGTTACCTAATTTGTCGTAGAAATTCGAATAATCGTTTACTTTCTTGCAAAATTTCAGATGCTTGGCAATGTGCGCATAACTTTTCATAAAGTATAACACTTACAAAGCGGCTCATGTGTCTTCTACAGGGGCTGCCCCAATGTCCTGTCAAGCCACGCACTTATTAGTGCTATATATGCTGCTATCTTACCAGAATTTCGCTGTTGGTCTCCGCTGCGTTGAACCGAGATTCTGTTTAGATAACTAGTCTTTTTTTATTAAATACGATTTTTTTTCGCCCATATGCAATTAAGTTACGGCGGGGTACCACTGCCACCGATGATAAATGTCACCATGTACAGATGTTACCAAACCTGAGAATTTGCATGCATGCCTATCACCCTGATACGATTCCTTGCATACGCTCTGTGTAGCTTTACATACAGACCCTAGCTGTAACTAAGGCTGTTATGTACGATGCATCATTATAACCTAAATATAAACAAGCCAATCTGAAAGGAAATTATGCGAGAATATGTTATATCTCGCAACCTTTTCACTTCGGCCTGTTTATCTCGACTGGTCTTTCCAAATATTACAAACAAGTACGTGTTTCAACGACCAATGACTGCGTTAGTTCAATAGAACGCACATTTAGTTATGTTATATTATCCTCACGCAAATCAAGGCTTGGATTCACTACTGAGGCGGTGAAACAAACTTGTGATTTATATAGATAGGTGGCAGCGTCTTGCGATAGAATGTTTCACTCATTTCCTTAATTCAAGGGGATGTCCAACTGTGTGCCTTCAGTTTTAAATGTCGTCAATTACGCATGCCCAGGCATTGCCGCGTTGTGAATGTGTTTTGAGGTATTGCTCCAGTCAGCCGCTGCATTTGGGCAAATTGACGGCACTCCGACAGCTGGCCATCAAAACAGGGAGCTGAGTAAGGCACGCAGTGCTATCATTTGGACCGCCTTGCATCAGCGCGGTCAAGCGAGCGCATTCAGCTATGTAGCCGGGCAGCTGGCGCCAACCTGAGTGCCGCGACGGAGAATGACCAGTGCTTGCATTTCTTGCGGCCTGCTTCCTCGGCTGCTGCCGAAGTGAGTCTCTAATTTCTCGCCGCGTGTGCGTGCGTGCGTGCGGCGCGGGTCTCGGAGCACGAGCGGTTGGCGCTTGCCTCCCTGTTCTCTATTAATGGCGAGCGGGCCACCGCGGAGGCAGCAGCCTAGTGAGTGGCATCGCGTTGCGCATCCGCTGATCTACTGTAGCGTCGAAGCAATTCTCATTAATACGGGCTCCCGTTTCTATGGCAACTCCGATAGGGCTGCTCCGCCGCAGCTCGAGACGCCCTTCTTTTCGACCCCTGAGCATCACCACACCTTGCTGCTTTCTCAATCTATTATTTTTAGCCATTTCATAGATGCTCAGGGCAATTTTTTTTTCTCTCATCTCGCGTCCCGCAGAGTTTTGTGCGCCCATCTCGCACGCTCGGATGGCCGTGGGCGCGTCTTGTTTGGCGCCTGCAGCACTCCGTACATTAAGCAGGTCCTTTCTGAAGCGCTTTATGATAACTGTTCTCTCTGTCTGAACAAATGTTTTTGTGAAGGCGCATAGCAGCCAAGTGTGGCGGCGTGCGATGCGTTATACGCTGGCTGCTTAGAAAGGTAAACAGCGCGAGTTCCTCCTACGGGAACAAAACCAAATAGAAGAGTCAAAACAGTCAAGCACTTAGTTCCGTATACCCACATGAAGAAGTCGCACGCTTTTGTGTTACTACTATACATAACCAACTAGCCCAAAGCATGATGTTATGTGCAGATTTGGCCACGTGGCGTGTATGCATGGAGGAGTTCACACTTTTATGTGATTGTTAGGAAAAGGCTGAGATTTACGAATACTTATGGCGAAGTAAAGTCCTTTGACAGAAATTTCATTTCAACTCTCTTTTAATGCTAGTGAAATCGGTTGAGGCACTTTAAACTTTTATTTGGATCCCTCAAAATGTGAAAGTGGCATTGCGTAGTCAAAAAGAACAGCTTAACCTTCAAACTATTTACAAAGGAGGTCATCCGTTCAGAGATTTCTAACAGCTACTTTATAACACACCATTTTGTTAACATCATCTTATGCTGACGTCAGAATAATGCAAACATTTTGGCAAAGTAAATTAGTTACGTATCATTTTCTCTTCGTTCAGTTCATACGTACATTCTAGCATTCGCGCAAGATTGCACAACGAAGTTTATATGCCAGACTATATTGTAAAAACTCGCAATGGCCGGCCATGAATATATGTAAATTAGGACAAAAAACCAACCATTGAGTGCCATTAGTGTCGAAAGATATGTTAATTAAAACCAGAATTCCGAGAAGCAACCTTATATGGACCAACGGTGTCTGATTATGGTAGACAGCAGGATTTTAAGCAGAAGCCAGAGCGGAAACCTGAGACGTTTTATCAATCTCGATCATGATAACTTAAATATAGAATGTGTCTGGAGTTGAAGAAGTCACACCTAATGGCTCTGTAAAGCCAACTTTTATTATAGCCAGATTGAATGAATCATTTGTCTCTTTTTAAAGCCCAGAATCTGAATCGTATGAAGGCCTACGATAGATAGATAGATAGATAGATAGATAGATAGATAGATAGATAGATAGATAGATAGATAGATAGATAGATAGATAGATAGATAGATAGATAGATAGATAGATAGATAGATAGATAGATAGATAGATAGATAGATAGATAGATAGATAGATAGATAGATAGATAGATAGATAGATAGATAGATAGATAGATAGATAGATAGATAGATAGATATGTGGGGTTTAACGTCCCAAAACCACCATATGATTATGAGATACGCCGTAGTGTAGGGCTCCAGACATTTTGACCACGTGGGGTTCTTTAACGTGCACCCAAATCTGAGCACACGGGCCCACAGCATTTCCGCCTCCATCGGAAATGTAGCCACCGCAGCCGGGATTCCATCCCACGACCTGCGAGTCAGCAGTCGAGTACCTTAGCCACTAGACCCCCATGACGAGGTGAAGGCCTACGAGCATGAAGGGCCAGTTGAATTGAGAATTTGCAAATGGTATGCATGCACCTGAATTTTTTCCTTCTTGCTTCAAACAAACTTGTGACTTTGTATAATCGTGCTGTTCAACAAAAGGTTGAGTTATCTATACAACACAATTACGGTTCATGAACCCGATGAATTTTCATTTTAAAAACGCGAAGAGAAAACTACTTGGCTCTGTGGAAATGTTCACCGTACAGTTTCAGCACAATCCGATAAGTCATCGCTGTTGCGTTGTTATGTCCTGTTGCGGCCTGAAGAATAACCCTAAAACTCCAGCAAATCTTGCACCATGCATGTTGTTGCAGAAAAGGGGCACATGCGTTCGCTCATATAAAAGCGGGACGATGCAGACTGCTTGAAAGCAGTTGTCATTGACTATCATCACACTGGAGCGGTCAGCTCGCGGCGTAGTTAGCCCGAGAAGAATGGCAGCGCCCACTAATGCGCGCGGCACCGAATGGAGCACTCGGCTCAGTCACAGAGGGCAGGAAGTGTGTGAATATAAAGGAGCAATAAACGTGTTCACGATGATGACTGCGCGCTTTTGGTCCTATTTGCTTGCTACCGCGTCGGTGTTTTCTTTGCTCTGGCCGTAAAATGTTTCTGCGAGAAGCGGCGAGACATCTACTTTTTCGGGGGCGTCGATGTTCGAGCTGCAGTTGAAAAGCACATCACAAACACGCGTAGCACTGCAGGAGCGGTGAAGCCCATTGTTGCATTGTTCTCGGCCCTTGTATGCGGCGGGCACCCTTCCGAACGCAAATGATCCGGATTCTGGACCACTCGCACCGACCAATAAGTGGTACAAGAAACAAAGGCACGTTACAGCGCTTTGTTTTCAAGCCGCCCAATGAGGCCTTTCGAGGCCGTGGGCTGCCTTGCGATGACAGCAGCTCTGGTGATCTCTTTCATGGACTGCCACTATATATAAATATTTTTTCCTTTTTGTACTAGAAATTACAATTATTATGAAAAAAAAATAAGCGCCTCATACTGTGATCGCATGGTCAGCTGATATAAGCTGACGTGAAAGAACTGTCTACTTTATTCTTATGGCTTAGGTAGTCGGTGGGCAGCGTGTCAGACTCAGGATGTGTGTTGCGTGAGGGTAGTGGGTTTGTCTCCAATCCACTCAGTGTTTTTTATTTTTTATTTTTTATTTTTTGCTGCGCTCGTGTTTCAGCCTTAATTACTATGAGCGCATGACCAAACTTATTAAAAACAATTTAAAAGGCGGATTTCAGCCGATAATGGGTGTCTCAGCGTGCCAGTGTCCCAGTTAGCAGCGCCGCACTGGTAATCAGCCACTTGGTTTTGTTATGAGGAAGTACATTCGGAGCTACAAATATTATGAGAAATAATTGTCAATAACAAAAAAATTAGTAGCAACTACAACAGTACACTGGACACAATATATATATATATATATATATATATATATATATATATATATAGATTATGAAGAGTCCAGCTTCGGTTGCCGTAGAATTAAGGGAAAATAAGTATAAGCCTCTAAAAACCTGTTTATTGGTGACGTTTCGATCGGAGACCGATCTTCATCAGGTTTGACGAAGTTCGGCCTCCGATCGAAACGTCACCAATTACAGTTTTTTAGAGGCGTATACTTACTTACCCTATATATATATTTATATATATATATATATATATATATATATATATATATATATATATATATATATATATATATATATATATATATTCACCGTTATTTCCCACCCCTTAGTATGCTATCATCAGCTCGACTACACCCACTGCAAGGCCTCTCCCTGTGCTTTCTGCTGCCAGGTTACACCTCTAAACTCCTTAATCTCGCCTCCTTGATCCCGCCTAATTTTTTGTCTTCCTTTTACGCGTTCACCATTTCTTACCCTTAATGAGCAGCGCTTATCTTGCCCATGCGCTTCGTGTCCAGTCCATGTCCATTTGCTGTTCTTAATTTCAACTGTGACATGCTTAACCCCCGCTTGTTCCCTGACCCACTTAGCTCTCTGCCTGTCTCTATTCGACTACTAGACCAATAACGCGTTTTAGTCGTTCGCTGCGTCGTCCTCAATTTAGGTTGAACCCTCTTTGTACCCCTTCAGGTTTCTGCTCCATAGGTTTACGTACCGGTAAGATTAAGCGGTTATATACCTTTCTCTTGAGGGATAGTCGTAGACTACTATTCATGATTGGAGAATGTTTGCTGAATGTGATTACCCCATCCTTATTCTTCTAGTTAATTCCCTCTCATGGTTCGGCTCCATGGTTAGTATACCTGTCCTAAGTAGACGCATTTCTTTACAACTTCCAGTGTCTCGCCATCTATCAAAAACACTGTTTTCTGCCGAGACTGTTGCAGATTACTCAAGTTTCATGCATATTAATTTTCAGTCCTACTCTTCTCCTTTCTGTGTCCACTTCAGTAATCATGAGCAGTAATTTGTCCCCCGAGAGACTGATATCAATGCAATATTATCAGCGAATCGCTGCTTACCAAGATAATCTCCGATAACTCTTATCTCTAACCCTTCCCAATATACCGCCCGGAAAGCCTCCTACAAACACGTGCTGATGGCGTTGGAGAGATCGTTCTCCTGCCTTACATCTGTATTGATTCGGATTCTGTCGCTTTCTTTATGGAGGAATACGGTGGCTTTAGAGCCACTGCAAATTTCTTTTAATATGTTTATAGTTTATTCGATGCGCTGATCCCTCAGTGCGTGCATGACTGCTGATATCTCGACCTAATTAAATGCCTTTTAGTAATCTACGAAAGCTATGTGTAGGGCTTGGTCTAATTCCGCGCATTTCTCTATTTCCTGATTGATAGTATGAATATGGTCTATTGTGGAGTAGCCTGTACGAAATCCTGCTTGGTCTATTGGTTGATTGAGCTGTAATGTCGTCGCAACTCTAGCAGCTATGATTTTTGTAAATAGCTTAAACACAACGGACGGTAAAGTGATCGTGCTGTAATTTTTCAATTCGTTGGCGTCCCCTTATGGATAAAGATGATGTGGGCATTCTTCTAAGCATCTGGCACCCTCTCCTTCAAGACACAATTCTTATATACAGGAGCCAGTTTTCCTAACACAATCGCTGCCCCATCTAACACAATCTTTCAACAGGTCTGTTGTTACCTTATCCCTAGCAGTGGTTTTGTCTCTTTCCATTTCCTATAGGGCTTCCTTTACTTACCCCATTGTTAATAGCACTGTGTCAGATTTCTCTGGGTATTACTACTTATTGCAATATCAAGCTGGTTGTCGGGGCTGCTGAACAGATCTCTGTTGAATTCCTCCACTACTTCAAATATGCTATTCATATTGGCTGTGACCTTGCCTTCCTTGTCCCTTAATGCATACACCTAATTTTCGCCTTTCCGGAATTTAGCTTTCACAGCTTTCAGGTTTCTTCCGCTCTTTACAGCATGCTCAGTTTTCTTCATGTTATACCTTCTTATGTCGCCTACTTTACACCTGTTCATCAAATTCGAAAGCTCCACCAGCTCTATTTTGTTTGTTGTATTTGAGACTTTATTGGTTTGACTTCTCTTAATCGAGTTTTTCGTCTCTTGGGATATCTTGCCAGTGGGCTTTCTAATGACAATGCCCCCGACTTCCATTGCACACTAATTACTGATTAATAATACTAATGAAATTGCCATTCACTGCCTCAACGCTAACCCCAGTTTCCTCAGTTAGAGCCACGAATATGTTCTGAAGCGAAACTCGAAATTCCTACACTTTCCTGGACTATCTTCACGAAGGGGACCCTAATAGGATGCGAAGCAGCAACGATGCCCACGGCATTGACCCGGTTTAAACGGGCGCAGACGCGGGTGCCGGAAGAATGGTTTGAAGCGAAACTCGAAGCAGCGTTTACTGGAGTAAACGTTTGTTTGAAACGCAAGGACACGGGAAGCGGGTTAGGTTTCGTATAAGTTTCATAACAGATAAACGAGCCGAAAGAGTGTTTTCAGTCGACGTGTGGTTGAGCGTTGTCGGCGGTGGAGAGGGTGTAGCGATAGAGAAATGTGTTGCGAGTGGGCGGAGGAGCCGGCAGCTGCGGGTGCTGCGGCGAGTGGGCTGCGGGTGAGAGAGAGTGACGTCAGCGTGCACCTGCGAGGGAAGCATGCGAGGGGAGCGTGGCATTACCGCGAAGCTGTGGGGTGACCTACTTGGCACCACTCGAACACCTACGGCGAAAGGAACACGTTGTGACGCGTTCGTACGGACGCACGCACGTACGGCGCTACACACGTGAGTCTAAGCCCCTTCGCATCTAACAGCTCTTACATTTGCGCAGCAACATTACAAATCCCTGATTGGTGCAATGCCACAGAGGGCTTGGCGAAACGGCTATTTCCGGCTTTTAAAATAAAAAAATAAGCTTCAACGAGCTGACGAGAAGTGATTTCTTTTTGCCGTGCATTTTATTCTGGTTCGTCGGAAATATGGACCGCAATATCATTCACGGCAATACAATGACAAGCTATTTGAAGGTTGTCCTTTTAAAGATAATCGATGATCGTTCAAACTTTGGTTGAGACAACGGCTCGTTTGACCAATATAACTGTTGCCACAGGAAAGGGGGGCAGCGTATATACCATAGTATGTTAGGGCTTCTCAGTGTTAGACTTTGCATTAAACAGTATACTTCTTAGTAGTACCCTCCATCTTTCTTTTAACAGCCCCGCATACTGTGTTTAACGTATTCCTCGCAGAAAATAATACCATGTAAATACCACACTTCGCAGCCACCTTCCTCCGGGGATGTGACACACCTTGAAGCCAGCCACTGTGACGAGTGCCTTCTCATCGGGATCTCTCGCATCACGAGCCGAACCTTTAAACTCAGATTTTAAGCTGCGTAAAATCCAGCATTCCGTATCTGCATGGTGTGACACGTTCTGTTCTTCCTGATGTGTCACATCTGTTCTTCAAGGCATCGCGCCATGAAAGACAGATTTTCCGTACCACTGGCTGGACAGCATGATTGACTTCACGCTTCGTCTAAATAGCGGCCGCACCACAACACAATAGAACGTCGTTACAAAAGAGAGAGGCTGTGCAAAACTGTGCAAACATATCTCCCACACACACCACGGGATGATAATACGGATACCGAATTGATACCACACAACGTGTCACACGTCCCTGCTGGCTGCCATTTTAACATCGCGGGGCGGATTGTTCCTGTTGGCACACTCAGTAAGCGCAGTGATCGCTGGCCGAACATTAGCAGAAGCTATATTGAACACAACCTTCTAGGGCCTTTCTGTCATCAATCCCATTCTGCTATACAAAGTAGCATGTAGGCACCTCCCATACGCTGGCAGAATTGTCTGTTTTTCATTAAAAAGCTTTGTCTTTCACTCTCTGAACATTCAACTAATATTATTCTGTGATGCCATGCTGCTATACTACAGCAGACTGTAGAATTTCAACTGTAAATATTTCACGGTGTCTTTCACGTTACCACTCTGTAATCACCTTACTGTCTCTTTTTCCGATATCTCTTTCTGTCTGTTCTTTTATCCATTTTCTATTTGCCTCTGTCTTTCGAAATCTTGTCAGGAATCATACAGAGAACAGAGACAACACCCATTCGCTGGGCAAGCTTGCTTGCTTGCTTGCTTGCTTGCTTGTTCCTATATGCTGTGGCTCGTACCCACTATCGGAGATTGACCATTAAACCGGTGGTTATTTTAATGGGAAAAACGAATTGGTAAATTTTGAAGAAAAAAAAGATTATTATTGAGTCATCTAGGGAATATATGAGCAGATAATTACAAGGTGACTTACGAATAAGGTAGGTAAATAACTAATAATTCAAAGGAATAAATGAATGGTAATTTAAACAACTAGAATTTCATTAAGTAAAAAAAGAAAAAATTCACCAAGCAAATCTTCTTGTGTCTCTGAGAAATTCACATGCTGCTACGCAGACGCTCCTGTTGCTGTGGAACAAGCTGTTCTTATTCTGTCGTCGTCTTTCTTTCATTACCCAAGCTCCCCGCGCACCCGAAGCCCGCCCTCATTCTTCATCATCCCAGTCTGTATATCTTTTTCTCTATTTTATGGGCGAAGCTCTTCTTAGTCTAACCTTGTCCTGCGTCAGGCGTAACCGAAAGAAGAGACAAGAAAAAAAAAGAAGGCAGTATCTCCGGAACAGTATAATAGACGGCGCTGTCTCATAGAAGCACATAGAAACTGCTGGTGAGTGAAGATATTCTAGATGGCTCTGTACCGCTACTCTCAGATTGGCTGCTGCATGGGTTGTGCCTGGGAGCGCGAAGAAGGAGTGCCTCTCTCAGTCTCCTGGATCGTCACCGTACCTGGCGGATCGTTGGTGGGGCATGGACGAAGCGGAGTAGAGGGCCTCGGAGGCCCGTGCTCATCGACAGACAGGCAGATGAACACACGGACAGAAGCATGGACGCATGCACGGACGGATGGACACGCGGACGGATGGATGAATGGATGCACACACGGACGGACGGACGGACGGACAGACACACAAACAGACCCATGGACAGACAGCTGGACAGGTATACAGACAGACAGACAGACATACGGACGGACGGACGGACGGACGGACGGACAGACAGACAGACAGACAGACAGACAGACAGACAGACAGACGGACGGACGGACGGACGGATGGACGGATGGACGCTTCGCCCCACTCATCATCATTCACTCCGTAGATATGCTGTGATTTTTTTTCCTTTTCTTTCTTTCTCTTTCGCTGTATATCATCTTACTCTGTTTCTCTCTCTGGACTTGTCCTTTCAGCATTTTTCTTTCCTTTCTACCTTTCTTTCTTTCTATCTTTCTTTCTTTTCTTTCTTTCTTTCAATGTATTTCTACCTCTTTCTTTCTCTTTGCACTCGTTCTCTTGTCAATTAGAGTTATCACATTCCCCACCGTACAAATCGGCGCAGGTGTTCTAGGAGCGAAGGAAAACATCAAGAAAAGGACCAAGAGAGCACGTGCTGGTCCATGATTATGGTGCTTTTTGTATTCAGCAGACGCAATACACCCAGTTTGAACAGCTATGCTGTTATGTTAAAAAGTGAAATTTCCGCATGAAGTTACATCCAGTCAGTAATAGCGCCGCAATTTATATTTAGGTTTTTTCCCGAGTCTTAGTAAACAACGCCGTAACTAATATATATACAACTGCATTCAGTAATTTGATACAAACTAACTGGGGTCTGTCTGTACGCTTTGGCATATGGCGACTAGCAGGGTGCAACGGGCTTTGCAGCCGAGGGGCCTGCGTGAGCGCCGGAACGTCGGGCGGGGACAATAGTGCGCGCTGTGTCCTCTTCTCCCGTGTCGGCGCCCTTCTGCCGACCGAATGTCCGATTCAGGTGCAGGTCTTGGAGAGGGATCTGTTCGCCATTGTTGCACTCTAAAGAAGGAACGAATAAAATGCAAAGCTCCAAGGTCGCCCTCTCGGCTATTACCGGACACTGCGCCCGGCTGGCTCCCCCGATCTGCGGACGAGTTGTGGATCCCGAACGTACCTGGCCTGCTTGAAAAGTACACAATGAAACATCAGCAGAATGCGAGGACGCCGAGCTGGGGGTGCGGCGTCATCTACTTTCTTTTCTTTAGTGGTTTGAGGCTGCTTCTTTTTGTGTCGCTGAATGTCTTGCCGTTCGCGGCGCCGTGCTGATCTTGTGATGTTGTTTCCAGCATCGTCCAGAGCACTCTGTTTGCTTCGTGTTTCCCGTTCTCTTTCTGCCCACAACACCACATGCGGCCGTGCGATGTTCGAAGACCATAATCGCCGGTGAAAAAAAAAAAAAACTAGGAGGAACTTAGGTGGAGGAGAGAGTGAGCGGGGGGGGGGGGGGGGGCATCTTTCTGATGGAGTTCCTTAAGAAGGAAAAAAAATAAAGCTGCGGCTCTGTGAAAAACTTCTTCGGAAGGGACCGAACAAAGCCTGGTCGCTGGTGTGTGTCGGCGCCTCAGTGGCGCTTATTATGAGCGCGGAGGCTGCATTTGATCTGCTTTGGAAAATGCCTGTTATGCTGTTTTCGGTTGACGAGCTTCTTGTGGTTTGTAATGTGCGTCGTCACTTGGTTGGTTCGGCATTTCAGAGCTGAGTTGAGGCACTAGATCTAACCTCAATTTTTCGCCAGCTCACTGCACTGGTTCTGGCCATTGGATTTCTTTCGTTGGGTGGGGAAATTCAAGAACACTTAGGAGGGAACGACTTACACAATGGTAAACCGCATGTTCCCTGTACAGCAATTATAACGCAAGAATTATTTTCATTTCTTTTGTTTTGTTTTTGCCAAGGTCAGGCACCTAATTCAGTTTCTGAGCCCTGATATGGTATACATCTGTGACGATCGATGTGCTATGTTATCTTACAGCCGGAAAACGCTCAAGGCTTGGTCGTGACGAGCGCACCTCATCATGTGCGTTTCAGGTAAAGGAATACAACACGATATCGTCAGTGGGTGACATCTCCACCCATTACATTTATGCCAGAGGCGGAGGTCTCACCCGACGACGCAGGGGCATAGCGCAATTTTTTTTTTGTCTGAAGGTGGGGGCGGAGCGCCGTTTAGGTATGTTCGGGCGCATGTTGGGGTGTGTGTATCATCATCATCATCATCAGCAGCAGCAGCAGCAGCAGCAGCAGCAGCCTGACTACGCCCACTGCAGGACAACGGCCTCTCCCATGTTCCGCCACTCAACTCGGTCCTTGCCCCGCCGCGGTGGTCTAGTGGTCAAGGTACTTGGCTGCTGATCCGCAGGTCGCGGGTTCAAATCCCGGCTGCGGCGGCTGCATTTCAGATGGAGGCGGAAACGTTGTAGGCCCGTGTACTCAGATTTGAGTGCACGTTAAAGAACCCCAGGTGGTCGAAATTTCCGGAGCCCTCCACTGCTGCGTCTCTCATAATCATATGGTGGTTTTGGTACGTTAAACCCCACATATCAATCAATCTATCAACTCGGTCCTTGCTGCTGCGACTTTATACCCGCAAACTTTCTAAACTAATCCGCCCACCTAACTCTGTCTCCCCTTTACCCACTTGCCTTCTCTTTGAATGCAGTCTGTGATCTTCATAACCAGTGGTTATCTTGCCTTCACGCTACATGCTCTACCCATGACCATTTCTTCTTCTTGATTATACCCACATGCACGTGTGTAAAATTGAAAACTTTATTTCTTGGGAGGGGGAGGGGCTGCAGAAAATTCCACTTTTTTTCTGGCTACGCCACTGCTACGATGATATTAAGAAAGAAAACTGCATCTCTTTTGCGTCTGAGCAGAAAGTCATGACGCTTTACAATAAAGAACTTTAATATGAAAAACTTAGGGACTAAGGGAGAAATAGGCGAGGAACTGAGGTTTGATTGATTGATTGATTCGTAGGGTTTAACGTCTCAAAACAACCATATGATTATGAGAGACGTCGTAGTGGAGGGCTCCGGACATTTCGACCACCTGGGGTAGAATGTGAACCCGTAAAGTGTTTAGGCATGTCTTGAAGTAGATGTGAAAACGCAAATGCGAGAATTGCAGTAGTTTCTCGGAAACTACAAACAAAGCGGCAACAAAAAGTAAACACACAAGCAACCGAGACGCAAAAGAAAAAACAAAGAGAAAAATGGGAGGAAGGGTGTTCTGCAGTGCGAAGTCGGTTCTGCCCTTCGGCCGCTGCCCGCAACTAGTTTGCTGAGCACTCCCTGGAGGGCAGCAGTGGTGACAAGTCTGAGCGTGCCAACTTGTCCGTGGCGCGTCCATTAGGGGAACGCCATGTTTTTGTCGGTCTTTGCTGACGTCCGAGTGGGCGGGTATTTGTGCGCGCCAGCGTTCCCTGAAACGCTTCACGTTTTCCCAGCGCGGGAGCGTGTGTTTACACTATTTCTTTATTTCTCCTTGCTTAGCTCGAAGGCGGTGGAAGCCTGATTGAGTCTCTCTAATGAACAGGACTGGTGGCTTGATTTACTTTAAGTGCGGGACACTGGTTTATTTATTGGCGACACTCTCTCCTTCTTTTGTCGGATAAGTCGAGCTGTGGAAACTGCCGGGGAAAATAGAGAAGGAAAAAAAAAGTAATCGCGAGAGAGGGAAACGAAAGAGGACAGAGTGTGGATGTGGGAGTGTTGGAACGAGGAGAAGTAAAAATATCGCTCATTCCCGGAAAGATGGGCAGCGCAGGAGGAAAAGGGGACGCAAAATACGTGCATTTGGGAATTAGTTTTCACGAGCCTGTTTGGACGGCTTTTGCGACGAGCGAAGAAAGACAGCTCGCTGGACAATGCATTAGGGTCGAGCTGTTTCTCTCTTTTTGTCCAGGGGCACAGACGATAGCATCACAACCACGTGTCATTTCTTTCTTCTGCTTATTTTGTTACATCATGCCGGGGGGGGGGGGGGGGGGCTTGGGAAGTTTGAGCGACGTACTCTTCCGTTGGCTCTTTAGACTAGCCCACCCTCAAAGTTTAAGATTCTTGTGTTAGTTAATTCTTCAGTTTTGTCTAAAGAAAAACCAATTCTTGCGTACTACGGGGTACAAACACCATTGGATTGTCAGGCATGCTTTAGTGAGGTGCTCCGGATGCTGAAAGCCCTGACAGAACTCTTACTTCTCGGGAACATCTTTAAAAAGCTGGGTTTAGGGCTACGGCTGTACTGTTTGCAGTGATATGGAAAGTTATGTTCTTATTCGCAATATATTTCAACAGTCGTAAATAAGTATTTACACTGTTACCAGAATGCCCATCGTTCCTAAATGTATGTCATCTTCCCGTAAAGCTTTTCTTGACGATTACCTCGTCCAGCAATGCTAACTGTCATGATTCCATCTATAAGGCATCATCGACCTGTACGTCTGCCCTATGGAGCCTGTTTTGATCTCGAAAACCTTCCATTTTTATCTATTTTTTTCGCTTGGAAAGCCGCATTATGAGAGTGGAAGAGTCAGTAAGTGAATAGGCCGTAATATTCTCAGCCTAAGCTATAAGGTGTTCGCGCTTCTAGAGAACAAGGTCGTCTGTGCGATTACAGGCTATGGTGGGCGCGTTTAGGCAGGAACAAAGTGGTAACAAGCTTGTGCACTTAAATATAGAGTCACTGTGTAAAAAAAAAACTAAAAAAACCTAGGGAGACAAACTTAATCCATAGCCTACCACTACGGTGACACTGCCAATCTACGTATCATGTAATTAATTGTTTCATGTCCTTCCGTATATCTTGATGATGATTGAATTTTGGCGTTTAACGTCCCAAGACCACGATATGATTATGAGAGACGCCGTAGAGGAGGGCTCCGGAAATTTCGACCACCTGGGGTTCTTTAACGTGCACCCAAATCTGAGCACACGGGCCTACAACATTTCCGCCTCCATTGGAAATGCAGCCGCCGCAGCCGGGACTCGATCCCGTGACCTGCGGGTCAGCAGCCGAAGACCACCGCGGCAGGGCTATATATATATATATATATATATATATATATATATATATATATATATATATATATATATATATATATATATATATATATATATATATATATATATATATATATATATATATATATATAGAGTTTTTTTTTCTCTCTCTCAATTGACCCCTCCCCTCCTGTCTCGACAGGATATAAAGAGGCACGGAACATGTGTAAATAGTATTATGCCTTGAAAAAGACAGGGTTCCTGTCGAAACGTCGGCACAATAAACAGTTGTTATGTGAAAGCGCATCTACTTTCATATTTATAACCTTGCGGCAACCGAAGTTATTCTTCTGCATATATATATATATATATATATATATATATATATATATATATATATATATATATATATATATATATATATATATATATATATATATATATATATATAAAAGAAAAACAGAGAACAGAACCGAGCAAAAATGCTATTTTTGCTGTGTTTTTTATTTGCTTATTCATTCATATCTTTCTATTAAAAAAAAACTTTTGTTAAGTCTATATGTATCCATGGGTTGTTTGGCCACTTGTTTATGTGTGCACCCTTTTTTGCACATAATACACGTGCTATGCGCCTGTGGAAGTACACACACGCGCACGTGGTCATGTGACCAATTATCCGTATGGACATCTCTTTTCATCATTTCTCCCTCTCTCTCTCTCTCTAGGCTCGGCGATGGCATCAAAGTGCATCGGAGCCTAGTAAATTTTGTCTGAAGAAGGTCGATCTCCGATCGAAACACGTCACAAATGAAGTTTTTTTACAAAGGTTCATATATATATATATATATATATATATATATATATATATATATATATATATATATATATATATATATATATATATATATATATATATATATATATATATATATATATATATATATATTGCTTGGTTTACGAAACATACTTTTTCCCCCAAGTCTACTCGAAATATGCATTAGCATATTATTTTTTGACCATCCATACATAACTTTTATACACTCAACTGTCTCAACTTTGCTGAGTCGACACAAAATACAAAAAACTTGCTGCATACACTATTTGGTACGATAAAAATACTTTTACTCTATAGAATAATCAAACAGTGTACAATATGAAAGTAATACTGCCTGATAGCGTTTTTTTGTAAAACAACGCCGAACCTATTATACCACGTTTTTTTCCAGCCCCGTTCATCGGAAATTCTAAAAAAAAATGTTTTAGCTACGAGCATTATATCCGCCCCAAAAGACTGGTTGCTTGCGCACAAACTATAGCATATATGCACTTTTGGGCTTGAGCGGGATTTCTACAGCAGCTGGGATGTGTCCGAAAATGCTCCTTCATTTTGAGCACTCTGAGCTGTCATTGGTGTTGTGAGGTCACCTCTGGTATTCTGTAAGTGCGCAGCTATTTGCTTATGGCTAGAGAAAGGAATGCAGTCCGTATAAATTACTTAAAATTGTAGCCGCCGAGGCAAACGCCGCGCTCACAATGATTCCTTTTGTGTGGCCTGTGTTCCATTCGGCGTAACCTCGCGGAGACCACTCGAACGAAAATGGCTGCGATTCATCATTCTCCTCTTTATCTTCGAGGGGGCCTCGAGACTGATAAAAGAAATACCGCGTAACTCTGGCGTTAATAATAGCGATATAATACCGTCGTCTTTGATTTCTTCCGAGCAGCAGCCGGTTTTGTGAGATTCGTTTTTTTATGCTGCTTTCTCGGTGCGTGGAATCCTTTGGAATCTGGTCGTTTTGTTCATTCTCATTCCCGGAGAGATGAAAAGACGGCTGGCTGAAATAATTTGTTTGAACAACTAGCGGAATGTGTCTCGGCCTTGCTGCGGGCAACTCGCCCGAATCACAAGCGCCTGGTTTTCTTGCCTCGCCGGCGTAGAATTATGCGGCTTCCCGCGTCTGCTTCAGCTTGTCGAAGATATTGGAATTGCCTTTTCATAAGCACGGCTGGCCTTCGTGCGTGCCCGTAGTTGACGTTGTCACGCTGAAAATTGTTCTTTGAGTGAGAAACGTTGGGGCAGTACAACGCGGTGTCCCCTATACCCACCACGCAAGTGAGTATGAAATGAAACAAAACGACCTCAAAGCAACGATAGTTGACGCCTCAAAGAAAGAACACCCGGATGTGTAGTCTGGCGAAATGGTAGTTGGCTGGTGGAGAGCCTAGGCCACCTCGTCATCAATGACGATGCGGTGATCATGGC
Source organism: Rhipicephalus microplus (assembly GCF_043290135.1). Lineage (NCBI taxonomy): Eukaryota > Metazoa > Arthropoda > Arachnida > Ixodida > Ixodidae > Rhipicephalus > Rhipicephalus microplus. The sequence continues at coordinate 91,906,404 of NC_134710.1, read as the reverse complement.
CGTAACACTCGGGGTATCAAAGGCGGCCTCAAGACCTGATTTAATCCCTCTTGTGGCCCATATTCAGTGCCCGATCAGCAGCACCAGCGCCGACAGAAGGGCGATATTGGACGAAATGAATTCGCCAGAGGAGCCCCCCAGGAACTGATCGCCTCACTTTCGAGCAGGTTCCTGCGATTTCTGTTGCTTCGGCTAGAATGGCGACCGTGCTGCCCAGAGCACCTCTGCGGTCGAAGAGACCCTAACGGCTGGGCTTAAAGTGTCGTTTTGCGGCCGCGTCAGAGGGCGCCACACGGCGGCCCATTAAAGTAATGCCCATGCGCCAGAGCAGCCCGATGCAACCGGTAGTCGACAAGGCGTTGATGAGCCGAGAGGTTGGCGCATTATCTTTCTCGCGCCGCTTCGCTGGGGATCGCTCCTGCCATTCGGATTTCCCCGAAGATGACTGCCGGCCGACACATAAGGCTCGTCCGTCGGAACGAGGCACGCACTTAATACCGTATACACTAATAAGATGGAATCGTGGCCTTGGGCGCCCAAGAGACTCCGGATGGTGGCGCTAAGTGCGGTCTTTGCGCCAGAATGGCTTCAATCAAGCCGATTGGACACACCTGGCGGGTCGGCCATTGGCTGTGCGACCGGCTAATGCGCATCCCCTTCTGAAACGAGGGCCGCCGGCCGTCTGTTCGAGAAATGTATCGCGCACGCGCGCTCCGGGATCTTTGGTTGCACTGACAGCCGTTGTCGGCGGCGGGGCCGAAAACAGGCCCACGCTTGATGAGTACTCTTCTGTGAGATGAATCGGTCCCAGTCCTTTGTTGCTTGAGGTTTTATTTTTTCTTTTTATGTGATGCAATTGCACATAAAGGAATCGTATATACATTGCGTCTCACAGTGATGAAACTCCTTGATTTTCATTGATTCATCAACCACCTTTATGCATGTCGAAGGTGTAAAGCACTTTACGGGAATGTATGGGGATACACGTTTGTAAATACGATAATGTTTACATAAAAGGCATTGCTTATAATAATTAATATTTGGGCATCCCGAAACCACAATTATTATGAGACGCACTGTAGTGGAGAGATTCGGGAATTCACCTATATCGAAGTACGCAGGCCTCAAGTTTTTTCGCCTGTACCGAAAATGTGGCCTGCGCGGCTGGCATTAAAAGGCATTGTTACATGAACAAGATATATTTATACATAGTGTAATAAAGAAAAATCCATCTTATCTACAGCTCACGAAGGTAGGCCGGAGTGACAGTGCCAGCGCAGCGCCGCTCGTGCCACACACTATTGAAGGTTAAGGAAGGTATATTTAAATTGTTGCGTTTTCCCAGCATCGTATGGTAACTGTATAAATACAGGGGGCACGCACCTGAAGTGCCTATATCAATAAATGCACGACTCATGGGAGAGCAGGCTGCCACAACACATGGTCCCGTCGTTAGTTTACTTCCAGTCATGCAGAGGTTTCTGCAGCACCGAGGTGCCTTCTAAGTAGCCGTATAGGTTGCGGAGGAAGAGTCCAAGTGTTTTCGTGTGCGCGAATGTATACACAGAAACACAGCCCGGAGGCCAAAATCAGAGCGACTTTCCTTGGTATTTCGCGTTGGTTTGTCACCTTCAAATACTCTCTGTTCTGTTTAAAGCGGTTTGCCATGGAGAGGTTGTTTCTTATATTACGTCGGCTACTCCTTTTCTATGAATTTTGCAGCGAAAATGAAACAAAAGTGGTTAGCCAAAACAAAAGAAAGTAAACTATTAAAAAAATGTACAAAAACTGAAACATTACGAAAAAAATAGTATTGTAATGTGCACTTCACCTGTAGGAGGACTCGGAGGAGGAAAGATTAAGCGAAAGGACGGGGAGGTTAGCCAGCTTTTAGACCAGCTGGCTACACTGTGCTGGCGAAAGAGGTGAGGGGAATAAAAGATGGTAGAAAAGAAATGTTGCGACGAGAGAGAGAAAAAATTTAAAAAATAGCGAAAGAAAAAAGGCAAAATCAAAGAGAATAAGACACTTAAGTCTATCTCTGAGGCCAGTTGTCCGCAAAAAGAGCAGCAAAGCTTTCAAAGCCTTCTGGGCTGAGGATGGGCTCGGCCAATGACCCAGAATCATTTGTTCCGACAAAGGCTGATCATCTAGTTTATCCAGAGCTTCAGTAAGTTCTTCTCTTGGCGCGTTGAAATGGATACACGTATATAGAAGTTCGGTGATGTTTTCTTCGCAGCTACAGTAAGTGCATGTAGGAGAGCTGGTCATTCCAATAAGATGAGAGTATGCGTTCGTGAACTTCCACTCCAAGCCACAGGCGGCATAGAAGAGTCTCCGCAGCTCGAGATATTCCTGAGGGAAGACAAAGCTGGTGGTCGGGATCCAAGTTATGCTGGCGCGCGTTTGGGAATTCGGTCGAGTTCCACTGAGTTCACATTGTAATAAAGTGTCTACGCGTACATATTTCTAGTTTTGCCCTTAGTATATGAACGAAAACGTTACTCCGTACATAGAAAAAATAGCTGTCCATCTGAACCACTTGTCAAGTGCAGTGTCGTTATTATAGCCTACGGGACGATTTATTGGTCATTGCGACTGATGGCGTCCTTGTATCCAAGTCATTTGTGCGACAACAGTGGTCTTTGGCTTGGTGCATTGAAAGAACATGTGGCAGCGAAAAAACGATTTTCAAATGCGCTTGTGCGAGGTCATCCAGACTCGCTACACGCATATTGCGAGATGGTGTCGTGTCTTCTCTTGTTTCCACGCAACTCTCAACAATAACAGCGCAAGTAGCGCACAGCGAAGCCAAACTGGATCAGTTGCTCGCAATGAGTGCCACCTTTTGTGCCGTCTCCAGCGAAATCGCTGCGACTACTGACGCACCTCGTTCACACTTCTCAACAGCGCGAAAGAATCAAGATGGTGACAACTTTATAGCTTTGTGCTTGAATGCAAGAGCAAATACCATATGTAGGTGAACTTACTCAACAGTCAACACGTCTTTATTTGCTTAGGAGTAGCCTCAGTCGGCCCATGGAAGGCGTAGTGAAGTGTAATCGAATTGCATACCTTGGGAAGGCAGGCGGCCGAAACTTGCCACCCGGACGTATACGAGAGTAGTATGCAATGTGCTTGACTGTTTAGCCATTTTCACGGTGACAAACGGCCCTTTTGCGTCGACTTCTGCCTCCCCGCCGCGGTGGTCTAGTGGCTAAAGTACTCGGCTGCTGACCCGCAAGTCGCGGGGTCGAAGCCCGGCTGCGGCGGCTGCATTTTCTATGCAGGCGAAAGTGTTGTAGGCCCGTGTGCTCAGATTCGGGTGCACGTTTGAACCCCAGGAGGTCGAAATTTCCGGAGCCCTTCTCTACGGCGTCTCTCATATTCATATGGTGGTTTTGGGACGTTAAACCCTGCATGTTATCATCAATGTCGACGTCTGCCTTTTTGAAAGAAATATCCTTTCTTAGTGCGCAGGGAAAGTTTCAGAAAGAAGACATATATTGTAACGATGTTGAAGGACTCGGGGTGTAATAAAACGTATTTATTAAAGGGCGAACCTGTGCCCACAACTCAAAGGGACTATGGTCGTAGCACGTTACAGCAGAACACCAAAGATGTCTCCTTCTTGTACTTCTTCAAGAAGAGTCCCAAGCGCGTGGCGCACATCAGCAGGGGCCAGCTGGGTTCTCGTGCTATCATCATCGTCTCTGCGCAACACTAGATGGCACGCATGTATGTCCCTGTGCGCGCGGTGATGGGCGCGTTGTTTGAATGCAGGCACTAAGTCGCGGCATAATCCCCCTTCTCATACGCATTGCCCCGATGCGTCAGGCAATGAATAGATTCGTGGTAGGCGTCACTGGTCTTCCGGTGATCTTTCATGTTAAGGCTTCATCCAGACTACATGTACAACCTCTGTAGGGTTGCGGCGTTTTGAGCTCCCGTGTATAGCGGATCTGACTTGGTCAGTTACATCGCTTGCACGATGGAGTACTTCGTAAGGCCCGAAGTAGCGGCTAAAAATTTTTTCAGAAAGTCCACGGTGACGCACTGTGGTCGATATCCATACTTTGTCACCTGGTTGAACATGCGCTTTGGTACGACGCTGATTGTACCGATAGGAGTCGATACGCTGTTGGCGGCGTATTCTGGATCTCGCCATCTGTCGTGCTTCCTCGGCTCTTTGCAGGAAGTCGTCTAGGCCAGGTGGATTGCTGCTTTCATCATTCAGTGGTAACATGGCATCCAGTGGAGTGGTGAATGTTCGGCCGAATACAAGTTCAAATGGTGTCACTCGCGTTGTTTCTTAAACGGCTGTATTATATACGAACGTGATGTAGGGCAATATTTCATCCCACAGTTTATGTTCGACGTCGACATACATTGAAAGCATATCAGTGAGAGTTCTGTTCAGGCGCTCCGTTAGGCCATTTGTTTGAGGATGGTATGCTGTAGTTCTTCTCTGGTCTGTATGGGTCATTCGCATCAGACATTTCATTAGTTCTGCAGTAAAAGCTGGGCTACGATCTGTAATTACGACGCTGGGTGCACCATGTCTGAGGACTATGGGTTTGATGAAGAACTTGGCAACTTAAAGAGCTGTTGCAGTGTACAGCGAGTCAGTCTCAGCGTAACGAGTGAGATAGTCCGTGGCTACGACTATCCACTTCTTGCGTGCAGTCGATGTCGGAAACGGGCCTGGGAGATCCATACCGACTTGTTGGAATGGGGCATGCGGTGGTTCTATTGGTTGGAGGAGGCCTACAGGTTTCACGGATGGAGCTTTGCGTCTTTGGCACTCACGGCAAGTTTTCACATAGCACTCAACTGATGATAACAGTTTTGGCCAGTAGTATTTTGGGTGAAATCTTGCGAATGTGCGGCTGACACCCATGTGTCCAGATGTTGGCTCATCATGACATGCGGGCAGAATCTCGTTTCGTAAAGGTGCAGGTACAACGAGTAAAAACTTGTCACCATGAGGCTTGAAGTTCCTCTTGTAAAGGACCTCTTCTCGAAAACAGAAGGAAGGGAGCCCTCTGGATAAAGTGCGCGGGACTTTAACGTTGAGTCCTTGGAGACGCTGTATAAGCCGCAGCAAATCGGGGTAATTTTGTTGTTGTTGAGCGATTTCTGATGCCTGGACGACGCCTAGAAACGGGAAGTCTTCTTCCTCCGGCTCACTCGTCTCCACTGGTGCGCGTGACAGGCAGTCGGCATCGCTGTGCTTGTTTCCAGATTTGTATACCACAGTAACATCGTACTCTTGTAGCCTAAGGCTTCATCTTGCTAGTCGGCCAGAGGGATCCTTAAGATTCGCCAGCCAACACAGGCAATGGTGGTCACTGACTGCTCGGAATGGTCTACCGAGAGGTACGGCCGAAATTTACTTATAACCCAGATGACCACGAGACACTCTTTTTCGGTTGCAGAGTAATTTGTCTCAGCTTTCGAAAGCTTGCGGCTGGCATACGTTAGCACTTTTTCTTGGCCGTTTTGCCGCTGGACTAGAATGGCTCCGAGGCCGACGTTACTCGCATCAGTGTGAACTTCAGTTTCGGCAGTCTCATCGAAGTGGGCGAGGATTGGAGAGGCTTGCAGGCGTGTTCTTAACTCATCTAATGCTTCCTGTTGTTCACTTTCCCACATAAAGGGCACCTCCTCTTTTGTTAGATTAGTAAGTCGTTCAGCAATGTTCGAAAAAATTTCCACAAATCACCGATAGTACGCGCATAAACCCAGGAAGCGACGTACTGACTTCTTGTCTTTGGGTGTTGGGAACTTCGCGATGGCAGCTGTCTTTTCGGGATCTGGCCGAACGCCGTCGGAGCTGACGACGTGTCCGAGGAATCGAAGCTCTTCAAAAGCGAAGTGGCATTTTTCTGGCTTGATGGTCAAGTCTGCTGAACAAATGGCTTCTAATACTGTGCGGAGTCGCTCTAGATGTTGGTCTAATGTAGCGGAAATTACGACAACGTCATCCAAGTACACCAAGCAGGACTGCCATTTCAGTCCCGCGAGGACAGCGTCCATCATTCTCTAAAACGTCGCTGGCGCTGTGCACATGCCGAATGGAAGCGCTTTAAATTCGTAGAGGCCGTCTGGGGTTATGAATACCGTCTTTTCATGGTCGCGCTCATCCACGTCAATTCGCCAATACTCGCTCTTGAGATCAAGGGAGGAGAAGTATTTCGCACTACGTAGTCGATCGAGTGTATCATCGATACGCGGCACAGGGTATACATCCCGTTTCGTTACGCAGTTCAGTTTTCGATAGTCGACGCAGAATCGAAGGCTGTTATCTTTCTTTTTACAAGCACTACGGTAGACGCCAATGGACTGCTGGAAGCCTGGATCACGTCATCTGAAAGCATCTCCTCCACTTGTTACTTCATGACGTCTCTTTCCTTTTGCGATACTCGATATGGGTGTTGGTAAATTGGTCTCGTGGCTTCTTCTGTTATAATCCTGTGTTTTGCAATAGCCGTGCGTCGCACCTTAGAGGACGTTGAAAAGCAGTCTGAAAACTCTTTTATAAGGGCGAACAATTGTTTCTTTTGATATTCTGGGAGCCTATGGTTGACGTTAACTGATGCGTCGACGTTGCAGGTCTCTTGTGGAGTGGTTGGCGTTGTCGGTAAACTGCATAGTTCAGTCGCCATGCAGAACTCGTGGAAATAGGCGATAGCAATACCTTGCGCGATGTACTGACATTCATTACCGAAATTCGTAAGGAGGACAACTGAGCGGCCATTCCTTAAGTGAACAACACACCTCGCCACGCAAATTCCTTTGTTTAAAAGAGCTCTACGTTTCCATCCGCTATTCCTTCGTGGTCACAAAATGCCTTATTTTCAACAAGCACAATTACACTACAGCGTGGTGGCTCTGTGACGTCATCATCAACAACGCGCAGAGCAGTAAGACGTCGCTTTTCCGATTCCTCCACCGACATAGCTTGTTCGGTCGAAAACGTTACACTAGATCTGCGCAGATTAATTATGGCTCCATTGGCTAGCAGAAAATCCATTCCTAGTATAAGCTCCCTTGAACAGTCCGGCAGTACGATGAAGTCAGCAACGTAAGTAAAGCCTCTTATTTTGAGCCTTGAGGTGCATCTGCCAAGCGGTGTAATAGTGTGGCTACCTGCCGTCCGTATCTGTGCCCCACTCCATTTTTTCACAACCTTTCTCAGTTTCTTTGACAATTTGTGACTCATTACCGAATTATCAGCGCCGGTTTCAACTAAAGCATTTAGCTCGTATCCGTCTATATTCAACCGCAAATCTGAAGTAATCTTCGCACTGCTGCGCTTATCCTCTGTAAACATAGCATCGTCACCTTGAAACCGTAATGGAGTATCTTCGCAACTGTAGTTATCAGCGGCCTCACCTCCACAGGTCGCTTGCTTCAGTTTTCCGGGTGTGGGCTTGTAGAACGGTGCCCAGACCGTGAGGAAGAAGCACGTGGACTGGGTGATCGGTAACGCCTGGGCGACGGCGATCTTGGCTGATGTTGGCGTGGAGTGAGTGGGCTGTGGCGCGCGGACAAGTACTCTTCGATCTCCGTTGGCCGTTCACCGTTTCGAGGGCATGGTGCGTACAACGGAAAGCCCCTTAATCCTGCCTGTCGGTAAGGGCAGAACCTATACAGGTGACCTGCTTTCCCACAATGGAAACACAAAGGCCTGCGCTCATGGTCACGCCAGATGTCACTTTTCCGGGGCCTTTGATCCACGTAGCGAGCTACACCACGGGCTCGTGGCAGGTAGGTAGCCGTCGGTTCCAGTGGACGAGGTGCGCTGCGTACCGTCTGTGGGCAAGGAGAGGCCATCGCAACTGCTGCATTGGTGTGCGCCGCGGGTCGTCAGAGTATTTCAGAGTACGTTGGGATGCGTTGGATCAGCTGTGGCGCACGCTCCGGCTCACGTATCATCTGCCTCAGTTCATCTCGTACAGTCTAAGCAAAAACTATCCGAGTTTGGGGTTTTTCCGGCTCATGACTTCTGAAAACTCTCTTGCGTTTAAAATTACTACTTCGTGTAGGAGTAAAAGATGTTACATGACATAGTTTTACCACCACCTCTCAGGCAAGTAGTAAAAGGATGTCAAAATCCAGTTTTACCACGTAGGAAGTTTTCTATCACGCGATTTTTAACCTGCGTTTCAGAGTTTATTACCACGTGACTAGAAGGTGCAGCTGCTTCGGTGGCTTTTGCCCCATACCCCCATCGTGACCCTCTCAGTGAATCCTAAAGGTACGCGAGGACCACAGATTTTTTTTTTTTTTGGCATCGGCGTGCCTCAGGACTGACCTCGAGTCAGCGCACTTTCACTAGAACTGGGGGCAGCATAAGCACAACAAGCGAGAACAGCATTCTGTGAACGAAAAAGAAAAAAGAAAGACAGGGGGATCTCAACAGCAGAAAAAAAAAGAAAGAAAACCTGCTGTGGAAAGTTGTCCTGCATATTTTCGCAAATTGTTGGCTTTTGCTCGGCGGTGGTGCATTGGAGACAGATGTGCAAGAAGCTCGGTATGTGTTTGTCTGGTTGGGCTGATGGATCTCACGTGTTTCCTACATCGTCAAACGACAGTGTGCTTCCGAGCGCCTCCGAACCTGCACGTCGCGGATATCTCGCTTCCGAGCCGAATCGCGAATATCTGCCAGTGGTAACAAAATCAATCTGGTGTCATCGTCCGTGCTTGCCTACTGGAGAAGCAATAAGCGAAATGCTTCACTCTGTCGTCGGCACCGAGCCGCGGCCGCCAGTGACAAGTGGGAGTGTGTCGCCGGGGCAGGTGAAAGAAGCATCGCATATATTTTGTTCCACAGTAGGCGATGTCTGCGTGAGTAATGTGCTGCCCGAATTGCTCACCTCATGCACCAACTGTTCTCAAACATGTAGCGCGAAGCCGATACGAGGCAGACGGAACCAGCAAGCGGCTGCCGGTGAGCACGAAGAAAACCCGGACGGTGGTCATTCGTTGGAAGTATGCATACACCGCCCCGTCCCCGTAAGATAGCGGTCACGTGTTCATTTGTGTCTGAAATGACGACTAAATTCGCACAGAATATGTGTTCTGTGATCGCCAGCTGTGTTTCATTGGATAGCCATGCTCCTTGAAAATGCCTAGTACGCCGTCGATAAGAAGCTTGTGTGCAGGCGTGTACCGCTCCTCTACGCCTGTTGTGATGAATACGTGCTGCTACTGTGTTTGTGCACCGTCGCTCAATGCAAATCATTGAGCCACCATGGTTTGTGCATACTTATGTATATTTTGTGGACTTGTGGATCAGCAGTGCTAATACGCGTGGGGCCATGAGCCTGGTGTGCCAAGTAATTATTGGATACTCAAAAAGGTGAGATTGGGTAGATTTATAATAAAAGGTCGGTGTGACATTCAGTTCCCTGCAGCCCACCTTGAATTTACGCTTGCAGCTTCAACCGTTGTTGTTAATCAATGCAAAAAAAAAAAAGCTCTCCTGTATACCGGTCCTACAGAGCTGGTCAAAAAGTCGTGCCTATATATACCGGATTGTCAAAGTGTAGTTGAGCAACGCGTGCAGTCTGTTCGAGTGGTGTATTATTCTGCATTTGTTGTATGTGCGTGTTTGTCTGTATGTAAATCTATGTGTCACCGATTCTGCCGTTTAATTAATTCATTCAATTCTGCTATTTAATAAATTAGTCGACTCTGGGCGAATGCACCCGTCAATTTTTGTTTTTTACCACTAGAAATAACTCCCAGAAATCACCTCAAAAACCTTGTGAAGGCAGTAAAAGTTTACTCTCTCTATGCTCGCTCAAAACCTCACTGGGGTAAATAATTACTACTCTCCCTACGTTCAAAAACTCAGTTAGCACGAGAGTAAATTTTTGCCTCGATAGTAGGTGGTAAAAAAAACCCAGGAGAGGTAGTGCGCTAGAGGACAAATGGTTTACCCAGTTTTTGAGGTTATTTCAGGTCATTTTCGTTTAGTGTGTACTATGTCGACGACAGGCAGTGTTGCTGTAGTGTGAGGTGCTTGCAACTTGCTGAGCTCTTCCCTGATCACCGACCTGATGAGTTCTCGCAGGGCGTCCATGTCACTTCGCTGGCGTCCAGAGAAGACATTAGCAGGTGCGTAGTTTATGTCTCGATTGCACTGTCGAGCCCGCTGTTCTAGCGTTTTCTCGATGGCTGTCGCTTCCGTATGAAACTCCGCAACTGTTCGTGGTGGGTTGCGGATGAGAACAGCGAATAGCTCTTGCTTCACCCCACGCATGAGGTGGCGTAGCTTCTTGTCTTCAGTCATATGGGAATCTGCGTGCTTGAACAGGCGGATCATGCCCTCGATATACATTGCGACACTTTCGTTGGTGAGTTGGTTCCTGGATTCGAGCGCAGTCTGCGCCTTTTCTTTGCGATCCGCGCTGGCATAAGTCGCCAGAGCTTGTCGCCGAAATTCATCCCAGGTCATAAAGGAGGTTTCATGGTTCTCATACCACGTCTTCGCGAAGTCCTCCAAAGCAAAGTATACGCGGCGGAGCTTCTCTCTCTCGTCTCAACCGTTCAAACGTGCCACTCTCTCAAAGAGGTTCAGCCAATCTGCTACGTCTTTATACGAGTCGCCATGAAATACTGGTGGCTGGTGAGGCTGATTTATCACTACTTGGGCTGGTGTTACATGACTTGTCATGGTGGCGGCGTCCATTGACTGAGTTCCCCTTGACGTGGAGTGGACTGAATTCTGGTGAATCACCTCGAAGATGGCGACTGGTCCTCTGATGCACAGGTATCAGCTCCCCAGGATCAATTCGCTGATGGTCGGGGTTACGCTGTCTTGCGTTCGTAGGGCTTTGATTCATTACCCAGCACCTCCACCAGAAATGTAACGATGTTGAAGGACTCGGGGTGTAATAAAACGTATTTATTAAAGGGCGAACCTAGGCCCACAACTCAAAGGAACTATGGTCGTAGCACGTTACAGCAGAACACCAAAGATGTCTCCTTCTTGTACTTCTTCAAGAAGAGTCCCAAGCGCGTGGCGCACATCAGCAGGGGCCAGCTGGGTTCTCGTGCTATCATCATCGTCTCTGCGCAACACTAGATGGCGCGCATGTATGTCCCTGTGCGCGTGGTGATGGGTGCGTTGTTTGAATGCAGGCACTATGTCGCGGCAATATGACAGAGCGCACACTTAGAACAATTTTATGGCACAGATGACCGGAATATATATACACTGTCAAGAGGGTGAGGGGATGACACACAGAAAAAAGAGAAAAATTATGGCCCATGCACCAGAACACCTTATAATCAAATCTTGAAACAAAATTATCTGAAAAGATACTTCTTTTCATTCTCCGACACATTAACAGACGAGGCACTTACACACTCACTGTCTTGCGGGTCAAAAAAAGCTTCACGTATTTAACGGGCCCTCTTATCCCTATATCTGGCCATTACTTGGCATTCATAAAACTTTGGAGTGCACCCAATATTGGCAGAGTAACTTGCCGGGTAGCCCACTGATCCGCACATGAGACTTGCGTGCTCCCATAGGCGATCGTTCAGATCGCGCCCCGTCTGACCGATGTAGTATCGACCATATGATAAAGAAATGAGGTACACAACGCCCAGAGTATACCTTCTGCAAATATTTTTGCGTGTTTCTTTTGCACCCAACACTTGACAATCCTTCGTAGTTAATTCTTTTACATAAGCACGCAAAAATATTTCTAGACAGTATTATAGGCGTTGTGTATCTCATTTCTTCATCATGTGGTCGATACTACATCGGTCAAATGGGGTGCTGTCGGAAAGATCGCCTTGGGGAGCACACAAGTCTCATGCGTGGATCAGTGGGCAGCAACCTGGCAAGTTACTCTGCCAATTATGGGTGCACCCCGATGTTTGATGAATTCCAAGTAATAAGAAGATATAGGGACAAGAAGGCACGTGAAATACATGAAGATTTTTCGATTCGCAAAGCAGAAACTGAGTGTGTAAGTGCCCCGTCTGTTAATCTGTTGGACAATGAATACAAGTATCTTTTCAGTTATATTGCCTTTTGAAGATTTGATTAAGATGTTTTGGCACAAGCACCATCTTTTCCCCCTTTTTCCTGTGTGTGATCTCCTCTCCCTCTTGACTGTGTATATATATTCCCGCCATCCGTGCAATGAAATGGTTGTAAGTGTGCACTCTGTCCTGTCTATCTTTCTGAAACGTTCCCTGCACACTAAGAAAGTATATATTTCTTTCAAAAATGCAATACCAACCCACCCATGTAACCACTTTTTTTGCAGTAGACTTCTGCCTTTTTTCCGCGAGATGGTTTGTGCACTCTTTCATCTCAGCAGTGGTAGCTGCAGCCCCTTGCCACGTTGTCCGCTGCTAGGATAACTGGGAAACAAACGGCAATCAGGCATTATTCATCACAGATAGGAACATTTTCGTAGTCGTCTGTGGAACGTGCAACTAACTCCTGTTGTCCTCACAAGAACATCTCGAGCGCTTGACTAGGACGTGGGCACTATACGTTCACCACAACCGTCTAATAAAATTATACTTTGTAGTTTATGAAGTAACAACAAAATATACCTTTAAAAAAGTATTTCGTTCTTACTTTTTGTAATCAAGATTTTTGTCCTAAAAGTAACTAGAATAAAGTTTCTAAGTGCCCTTTTATCCGTATAAACTGTTTTAGTGTTTCCGGTTGGCGTCCTTTTAAGTATTCGTGCATATGTTCGGATAAAATAACGGTGGACCTCGTGATCATTAAGACCAATTCATGTGCCATTCTCAGCCGCTGCAAGTTCATTCTGTTAACGTAATTCTGGCTTGTAGTGTTCGAGGCCAAACACTTCAAGAGAATCTGTTTTACATAAGCGCTCTTCTCGTATTAGCTTCATCTCCTTTCAGCCTCTCCTTCGCAAACTAAAGCTGGGCGCCACTTCGTATACACGGGTCAGTGACGAAGTCCGCAAACAACAGAAAGGAAAAATTTATATAACTATATTCTAGCGGTGGACTTTCCAATCCATTTCCAAAGGGAAGCTTTGCATGCTGCATGCGCATGCATTGAGACCTCTGTGAAACAAGTCATTATGTTTACTTTGCCTTCGGAAGAAGATTCTTTGCATGGCATATAGCACGAGCTTCTGCGTCCAACTTTTGTAAACACTCAGACAAACGCGCGCTTAGTCGACCCCGCTGAAAGGGCGGATACATTTGTTAAGGAGGTGCGAAATATGGTGGCACCATCGTGGATGCGCGCACCACCCGTTAATGAGTGCGCGGGCAAGTGCGGGCCGCACGGCGGGGGCCACGCTGCCAAGAAAAATGACGCGCTCGCTTGATACAAGCTCCGGGCCGGAGGTCCTCAGCATTTTGCACAGTTTCCGTGGCTGATGATGCGCCTCGTTACGCGCTCCTTTGACGCCTTGTTGCTGGCGGCCGTGCTTTCCGGGAGGGTCACGCAATTGGCAGCATCCTCTCAAGACAGAGCCCGGTGACGCGCGGCCTGACACTGCCTCAACGAGACCTTATTGGTCTAATGGTCGTTCGCCTTGGAACATGATTCATTCCAGCGTTTTGTTATCCCATTTATCGCGCCTGCCTGCCTTTGCTTCAGCGCCCGTTCTTTCTTGCTTGCTGCCGCTCGGCGCATCCGCTGGGCACGCGGCGTTGACGCCGAAGCCAATGTGGGGGCCCCTTTGTGCCTGCGCGCCAGAGAATGGAATGAGAACGAGGCCCCAATCGGCGCTGCAGAAAGACAACGGGCCTCTTCTGTATTCCGGGCGCGAGTGGGCTTGTTTCGTGCCGGAACGCGCCCTATTAATGCTTCCCCTCGCCGCCCCCGCTGCGGCCGAGCGCCTTGTTAAGCCATTTACCCTCTTTCACGCCTAAATTTATCTATCTGAATCTGGCGCTGCATTGTACGTCTTGGTCTGCTCACTGAGGTCCCTGGCACCAAGCAACCGCCGCGCCTGCGGCTTACAAGCCTGGCTGTCCGCGCGCGGTGTTTCTGCTCGTCGTAGAGCGAGAGAACAAAGCCAGTTCGAGTGCCGTTAACCCCATGCGTACGGAATCGAGCTATTTCGCGCGCCTCGATCCGACACTTCTGCACCTGTACTGTCTTCGATTGCCAGATGCGTCGGTGCGTACGCGGCATGTCTCTATTCGCGCTCACGAGTTCGCCTATGGGTGTGCGGAAATGCACCGATCATACAAGCGAGCGTGCTTATCCGAAAATGAGATCCGCCAAAATTCTACAAACATACAAAGGGATTATGGCTTGCTTCAGGAATGCCACTTATACTCTTTTCGTTGTAATTGTCAAGTTTCTGACACTCGCAGCAATTCATTTTGCCACATATGCTATGTTTATGTACTCGTATCCCATAGAATATACAAGTAATACGTGTAATTGTTTCCGAAATCACCGTGAGAGACCTTCCCGTTTTTATACATTTTGCGGTGAACATATCTAGAAATTTATGCTGGCCTCACACGTCGTAATTAGGAAGATGCCGAATAGGGTTCAGAAACATTGGGCGCTCCAAAGAAATAGCATTGAAGCCATTGTGCATGCGCTTGACCCAAACAGCCATTATGTTTTTTTTGTATTTTTTAATGGGCACACTAGTATTTTTACAACTTAGAGGGATCCCTAAAACCTGAACCAAAAGCTCCGCAACAGACGAACATAGCGGCACCCATCGAAGCGATGGCTGTCTGTCTACCTTGACCAAACTGACCCGATTCCGGGGCAACTGAGGACGTTATGAATAAATAAATGAGTGTATAGGCTATCACCTTTTTCCTTCTTGCGTATAAGAAAAAAATTGGCCGAAAAATAGCCCATATTTATAAAATCAGTTGAACATTACGACAGGTCGTACCACCTGTTTATAAGATCAGTTGCAGATTATGACAAGTCCTAGGCTTAACATAGCTGGTGTCTAAAAGGTGAATTGTCTTGACTGATCACATCAAGTAATGCGGACTGACAGAATTCATGATGATTACTAACGAATTCATTAACACTACACCTTATAGATAAAAAATCTTTAAAGGACACCTTTATGGAAGGCAATGTTTTGCGCCAGATTTAATTATTATTCATCTTCGCTTGCCTTTCTGAACAACATGACGCTGCAAGCACAAGAGGCAGAGAGCATAATGTCCTATTCGAAAATTAGCTCCTGCGCGACCCGAAATGGGCACACGCAAAGCGCTATTCGAAAGCTCCTGCAACTTTTAGCTTGTATAGTTACTCACAATTATATTTTTGCAGCTACAGCCTGTATTGTCCACCTTTGCTACTGTATTCGGAAGAAAGTGAAGTACCTGTGCAGTGAAATATACACTTTTCAACTTGATCAGAGCTGCGAAAGGCCTATAGTTCACCCACTTCACAGGAGCGTTACCGAAGTGTCAGCGGTCAAGCACTTGTCAGATTTTTTGTTCTTCAGTTTTCATGTTTGGTCATACGACCATAAAAAAAGAGGTGCGCCCAAAACCTTCTCACAGCCTGACGTGTCTAATACGTTAAGGTATGCATGAAAATGCAGCTCCGATCATTTCACAGATGCTCTTAGATTAACGCCGGCCCACTTTCCAGCAAGAATCACAAAGGCCCCTTCCGAGAAATGAACCAAACAGCAGGATAGGCCAAAGAGAAAACGTAAGGTACTTCTTCGCACTTAAAGGGTTAGACGGCAGGGAAAAAAACGAAAAAAAAAAGCGAAGAAAGGAAGAACCGGCGATGGGGCAACGAGGAGAGCTGCGTAGACAGGATTAGTTGAAAAGCACAAGGCAGGAATAAACGAAATTGCGCTTCGATGAAAAATTACGCCGGATTCTCCAAGTTTCAGATAAACGTTGATGGCCCCAAGAATGGAGAGCGCTCGAGTTATGATCGAAATGTCGGAGGAGCGAAGCAGTCGCATGGGAGCGCGCTGTGCCGCCGCCGTCGTTTAACATCACCCGTTCAAGGCGTATATGGCGGGCCGTGCAGGATGTCTGCGCGTGTACTTATCTCGGGTATGCATATTACGCGTTCCTCGGCCGCGTGGCTTTAACGCCAGAAATTGGCCGCTGTTACGGAGGCGTAAAGAGCCACTACTTGGAGAGGAGGAGGCTGGCCGCCGAGAAATCGGAGGTGCGCGAGTTTGCAATATTGCGGAAAATGCTCGCCCGCAGTGATCGACGTATAAATTTGCAAGCCTTTCCTTTTCTCTGCGCCTACGCTTCACCATTTCTTCCTCGACGTTTTACCGTTTCCCACTACGGCACCGGCACTTTCCGCGGCGTTTCTTTGATGGGAACGGGAGCTTACTTCAGTTGTATGCTTTTTTTTGGTTTGGGGAGGGGGGAGGAAATCCACATTTATACTAAGTTTTCTCAACGCAATATTCCATTTGCTTACGACAGAAAAAAAAACGTGTACAGCATTTTGCGCACGCTTACGCTAGGTGAGCTGATGGATAAGCTCATGCAATGCGTCCATGTCAGTGTGAATATGGTGGCAATTAAGCCTTGTACTATACACATAGCTAATCAAGCAACGTATATGCCATATCTTCCGCCATCTCTGTCTCCACTTGACCGACTGTCTAGAGCGGAGCACAATCGCTGATGAAGAACAAACATTTTTCGTGTTGAAAGAATATTATCATCTGGCGTTACGATATGACCATACATACATCTATTGAGGGCCTCATTGGACTAAAGCCAACGCTACATGCTACCTTTCTCATCAAGATTCCTTCGCAGCTAGATCACGCTGCTGCTGTCACAACGCACGTGGCAGAAGAGCTCAGAAGAATACTCGGGTCATGTCGGCTCACCCTCAGAGCTTTTGCGCCGTCGTACCTTTCTTCTACAATACGGCTCGCAACTTGCATAAGTGCTCAGCCACGCCGGCAGCCGTGCGCAGCCGCTCATGAGCTAGAATAGAAGAAGCGTGCTCATTTTCTCGTAGTAAGCACTGCAAAGCTTGACCTTGAACTCGGAATACGCGGGAGGATGGTGTAAATCAACCTACCATGCGTCCGTCTCGGCTAACTCTCGTATGCCTTTCCTCTCGTTAGCAATATCAGGCGTGCGGGTTCCAATTGAGCCTTTTTGCACGTGAAATTTACAAAAACATCACGGCGACGGCGACGCCGTAATAATACGCATTAATAATACTATTGCGTTAATTATGCCATAATAATACGTATAATAATACCTAACAATAATACGTAATAATACTGTCGGCGTAATAATACGCAGGATGCAGTTCTGGAGCTGACAACAGAGGGAGCTTCATTCGCGCACGCCTGCGGCTGACTAGGACCATTCTAAAAAGCCTAATTCAGTTTCGGCATTACTAAGCTTCGACCACGCACAAACTAAGGTTTTCATACACTTTACCACCAGATTCGCTCGACACTAATTAAACATAAACAATGCACTTTAAACATACGTTATAATCCCAAAAATGCATTACTCCATCAGCTATAATGAATGGTAAACTTACTTGCCCTTAGGCAGGTCTTATTGCGCCATCCCTGCTGTTTACGCGTGATGTGTACTTACATGGTAATAAACTTCAAACTTCAAACAGTCCGGAAATCAAACTACGATGTTTACTTTTACTTAAAACTAAGCCCACCCACATGTATTGCAGATCTCAGGATAGCAATCGCTTTTACTGCAGAAATAGTTTACTGTGTTGCTGCTAATTAATCACCCGTATGATTGTCCTTTTTACCTTCTAAGTAGAAACTGCATAAAGCAAGAAACTGCATACAATAATTTGGTGTGTGACATAATGAATATTTTGAACGAGGCATTTCAATCTGGAAATACATACCGTTGCGGTGCAATGAATTCCTAGTCACTTCGGAATCACTGAGAATGAGCAAGCTGACGCAGAAGCGAAAATGGCAC
This sequence comes from Rhipicephalus microplus, assembly GCF_043290135.1. NCBI lineage: Eukaryota > Metazoa > Arthropoda > Arachnida > Ixodida > Ixodidae > Rhipicephalus > Rhipicephalus microplus. The sequence goes on along the minus strand of NC_134710.1, from coordinate 91,888,473 downwards.
ACATAAGCGGTGAAGTGATATCAATTCACTTTTCCCGATATTAAATTAACGCCTTATTGCCTAAAGCTATGAAAACATATATGACAAGACTATAAAATTATCTGTATTATCGCCACGAGCAAATTTATAGGCTTCACTCTGGTTGTGCTTTTCTTCTTTTGTTCCAACTAAGGAGAGACCAGGAAACGCTACTACATTGACGGCAGCTGGGTGTTGCCTATACGCGACGATACTTATGCAAGATTGGACAGGAGCAAAATCTTAACTGCAATGTGTGTCACACGCTAGAGATTATTAATGACATTCTGTGCGCGTGGCTTCAATACGCGGTCGAAAGAAAAGCACTGAAACCCCTCACAAATCACCTATTGTTGTTTTATGCGTAACCAAACTTTTCTCGGATTCGCATGAATACTCGAAAACATTTTTTGATAATATTTTTCTTGAGCTTTTCTTAGATTGGAATTTACTTACTTACGGTGCGTTTTAGATTCGACCAATTAGCTATTATTCCGTGTTTAAAAACATTGTGACAAATTCACACATTTTACTTTTCCTGTTGATTTTAATAAAAGCAGAGCATTTATTCATGGTTTCCTATCTTTTTTAAGTCGTTTTATTACACTATGTTTCGGGAAAGCTATACCGTAAAAAGCGGTCAGCTTATTAAAAGAAATAAATTGTATGTCTTGTTTCGGTCACTTTGTATTGTTCGGGATTCTGCGGAATGCAGGATACACCCACGAATTAAAAGATATAGTTTTTCAATGACGTAATCATGTATTGCATTTCTTAGTCTGTTTTTTATACACTTCGTATGCTAAAACACATAGTGGCATCATAAACACACTTTTGCCTTCATGTATGTGTGAAAGGCATGTAAGGGGTGTTTGAATCTGGCAGCGAGAATCTTTAAATGTTTTGCCTGCTGTTCAAAAATTGTCTTAACGTGGCTATTTTGGGAAGCTTCAGTTAACTTTATTTGAAAATGTTCGCTTTTTGTCACTTTAAATTTCCAAAGTTCTTATTTCCTTATTTTTGTCGCATGAAGAATGAATTCGCCTCTGGTTAGAGATATTATTTGCTTTTTTCGCTTTGTACTGTGTTTACGCATTTAGCAATAAATTGAAATGAAACAAAAAACAACATGATGGTAATAATTTTGAGGTTAAAGGAGAAATGATGTGACACGTGAAATATGAACACAAAAATGTTACCGATGATTGCTCAACTCGAATCAAATAACACTACATTGGGTTGGCATCATCCCGCAGCACCAGAGAACTGGAGACTTGACGGATGCGCACAGTGAATAAGGAATGAAGAGGGAATCGACGACGTGATGGAGGTGCCCCTTATTTCGACAAAACGTCTTGCGATCATTTGATATCGAGGTTTTATGACAGTATACATGACTTTTTTGGCGTATAAAAAAAACAGGTCTCCCCAATTCTATTTACCCCGTCCTTACCAGAAGGTTTTCAGAGGCCCAGAATGGGAAGAGTTAGGAATAAGAGTAAGTGGAGAGTACCTTAATAATATGCGCTTCGCTGATGGCATATCATTGCTGAGTAACTCAGGCGACGAATTGTAGCTCATTATTACGGAATTAGTCAAGGAGAGCAGAAAGATAGGTCTTAAAATTATTCTGCAGAAAACGAAAGTAATGTAAAACAACCTCAGAAGAGAACAGCGCTTCGAGATAGGTGGCAGTGTACTTGGAGTTGTAAAGGAGTACGTCTACTTAAGACAGACAGTAACCGCGGAGCCAAACCATGAGATTGAAGCAACTAGAAGAATAAGAACGGGGTGGAGCACATTCCGCAAGAACTCTCAAATCATGAGGTAGATTGCTACTATCCTTCAAGAGGAAGGTATATAAAAGCTGCATCTTAGCGATACTTCCTCACGAAGTAGAAAGCTAGAGGATTCAAAAGAGAGTTCAACTTCAATTGAGGACGATGTAGCGAGCGATGGAAATGAAAATAATAGGTGTGATTTTAAGACAAAATAAGAGAGCAGAGTGGGTCAAGGAACAAATTGATGTTAAGGACATCATAGGTGAAATCAAAAAGTAGAAATGGTCATGGGCAGGGCACGTAGTGCGAAGGCAAGATAACCGCTTGTCGTAAAGAATCGCAGAATGGATTCCGACAGAAGGCAAGTGGGTGAGAGGAAGACAGAAATTTAGCTAGATAGATGAAATAGGAAGCTTGCGGGTATAAAGTGGAAGCAGCAAGCACAGGGCCGAGTTGACTGGCGGAACATGGGAGAGGCCTTTGTCCTGCAGTGGGCATAGTCAATATGATGATGAAGATGATGATGATCTTTATTGTGTCTTTCCGTAACAAGGACGTAGCAAACGTCTATAGCATTTGGAAGCCTGCTTAAAGTTTCAAGCATCGAACAGCTTTGTAGTATTCTATAGATGTTTCTGAGAACAAATTACACCGTTACCTGCTTTTTATATAGTTTAATGATATCATTGCTGCTTCCTGCACTGACTGAGTGTTATACCGGTCTGTTTCTACTCAAATTTCATATAAAGGTCATGGCCGTCGCTTTCGTATGATAGCGGACATTAATATATGTTTATTGTAGACGGGTGTCATACGCGTTTCTATGTATTACAGGACATGTTATCAAAAGCTGCTTGGAACGCTGTACTGTGTAATTTCAGAATGTCAAACTGTGCTACAGTTTAACGTAATTATCACGAATCCTGTGGATTTATCCTGGTCTACATTAAGTAGGCTATACACGTATTCTTTACGCTGTGTTTCAACAATCTTAAATTTGAGGCACTAAATTTACCTCGTTACTGAGTTTTCAATATGTCACCTCAATCGCTGACGCGACAAGAGAGCACGATAACATATATAAACAGACGTAGAAGCATTCCTTGGTTTGTGATACACCTTACTTTTCTGAACTCATAACATCAAAAGTTCTATATAACTGATTCCTTCCTATGTTTTGCTTTGTTTGAAAATGTTAGTTATTCCATGAGTAAACTCAATAAACACTAAATCAAAATAAAGCAAATTATCCCCACGGGTGGTTGAAGCTCCCATAACGCCGCTTACAAAATTTCTCCGTCTTTTTAATGTCTCTACTATATACATTTGCCCTCGCGTTGCTCTGTACAGACACATTAAGGGTCCGTTCAGCACCGAAAGTCTACTAATTTGATTAATAATAGCCCAGTAAATAAGTATGTCAGCTCGCCGTGATAAAATGTGATTAACATGAAAAATAATCACTTTTCTTTTTTTATTTTTCGAGCGACAAAGAGCTTTGCTATTGGACTTCCATCTCGCTCGTTTTATGCTCGCCAAGCTCTTATAGGTGTTCTTATCAGGGCACTCATGCATAAGCAAAAACTAAAAGCGTGACGCTAGCGTTCTCTGGGTGTTCTGTTTCACTTTCTTTTCTTAAACTGGCCGAAGTGCACACAGAAATAAATCTAGCACTGTCAGTATATATTTCTTCTTTTTTATGCAAATAGTTATGCATGAACAACTCGGATGCACTTTCCGTTTCGGTTAATCACCTGGTTCTGTTAGTTAAATGTTCATTAGCTTAGTTTAAATAAGGGTAGTTACTACAGTGCCCCCTGCAACTACTCACCTCAGTGCAATCCAGCAGAAACCATTTCATAATTTCTTCCCATCTTTTTCGAGAATTTCAAACACCCTTTCTGTAACCCCTGGTTTGCTGTAAAAGTGGTGTTCATAAAATTGAATCATCGCTAACTGAAACATTGGCTTACGACAAGAGTATTCTACTAACACGGGTACACTGCAGCCTTAAATATCGAGACTCGGTATCTTTTTGTACCCTCATTTCTTGTCCACAGTCTAGATGACATTTACCTATAGTCACGATGACAAAGGTTTCCGCGCAATGGGGGCCACTCCTTTGGCAGCACACGGTCCTAGCGGGTGGCGCAAACAGCCCGACAGTGCCGCCGTACATGGATTAACGCGAGAGAATCTCTAAATCTCACCATCAATAATATTTCACAATTCAGTCTGAATACGTAATCCCTTCCAAATGAGCCGATGCTATATATTACAGCGCTCACAGGGCTTTTAAAAGCGCGAGAGAAGAGAGAAAAAAAAAGGAAGACTGTATAGCAGCCATCAGATGATCGCAGACATCGCGGAATAATCTCTCTTAATTCCCGAATTCTAATGCGTCGCTTTCTTTTTGCCGTCGCATACGTTTTCTCTTTCTTTTCTTTTTCTCTCTTCCGTTCGGAACATATCATCGCTTGTGCCGAGAAAGTTTTCAGATTAATAATGCCAGGGCATCGGCTTTATTTCCTTGGTTGGTGTGCAACTCTAATCCCTCTCTCCTATGATTGAGTGCGAGCATTCCTATTACCTTCCTTTTGGTACTGCTGTGTGAAAGAAGATTTACAAACTTTGTCCACACAACCTCGGTCCTTGCCGTTCAGGAGACCCGATTTGAGCCCTTCTTCGTTTGTTTGGCAGTGACGACGTTTGTCATTCAATTTATTGTTGTTTTTTTCATTTCCTCGGGCATTTTTTTGCGGACCTAGTTCATGATTTTAACATTAAATTGTATTCAAATTTTAAAAATTTCAGCCACCAGTAAAAATCAAACAAAATGGCTGTTTCTGCCGAAGCACAACGCGTTAGCGAGGCTTTGCCTTACTACGAAGCCTCTGTGGTGATGTTTAGCAATGCGTGGAATCGACATGCTTGGCACTAAGCAGCACGCGAGGTATGGGATGAGGCGGTTCGCAGAAACTGCACCCATGCCACTAACAAGAGTATCAGAAACCTTGTTTCATTAGGCACGCATTATATGACGTTTCTAGGCATCGCATGTCAATGATGGCGGTGCACTATATGCATATGAGTACGACAGTAAACTTTCTACGTTCGTAATTTGAAGCTTACGTCGACTCCACTCTTGTCATTGTATGTTCTACGATATAGTCTGCATATAGCCGCTTAGTGGGGACACTTCTGTTTTCGAAGTGGGTAAAAGCCGGAACTTTGCCTTGGCTCCCGTGTACCGAGGCGATTGACCAGAACGTCTGCCTCACTTCTTAGGGGCGAAGCTCCTTAAGGCGTGGGTCAGTCGTTCCATGTATGTATGTATGTATGTATGTATGTATGTATGTATGTATGTATGTATGTATGTATGTATGTATGTATGTATGTATGTATGTATGTATGTATGTATGTATGTATGTATGTATGTATGTATGTATGTATGTATGTATGTATGTATGTATGTATGTATGTATGTATGTATGTATGTATGTATGTATGAAGTAACCACCTCACAGCATATCTACGGAGTGAATGATGATTAGTGGGGTGAAGCTTCGGAGGGTTTTATCGGCAAACCGTGAATCAACCGCTGGCCACGTCCGTCCGTAGTCTGTCTGTCTGTCTGTCTGTCTGTCTGTCTGTCTGTCTGTTTGACGCATGGACGGACGGATAGATGAACGGAGGAACGGTTGTACGCATGGACGGACGGAAGTACAGACGGACGCACGGAGGTACAGATAGACGCACGGATGGACGCATGGTGGGACGGATGGACGAACGTATTGACGGATGGACAAATGGACGGACGGACGCACGCACGGATGGATGGAAGCAAGAACGAATGTACGGACGGAAGCGCGGATGGACTGATGGACGCTTCGCCCGACTCATCATTCACTCCTCAAGTATGCTCTGCTTTTTTTCTTTTTTTTTTTTTCAGCCACGCGCGTGCCTTATGTTGATACCATGGCAGCACCGATCGAGCGTATGTCTTTGCCGTGGTTGCGGCCACTGCACTTGCAACTTAAGTTGCAGACAGCCCTTCCACCGCCCTCCAAATGAGGCTCACTCAGTACTTCTGACACGTTTTATTAACTAATCCTTTTTTTTTTCCTTCTCCGATTGTCTGTGCAGCCGGCTTGGTGAGCTAGCCTACTGCGGCGAGCCGGCTGGCTGTAGGGAGGAAGGTAGGAAGTAAGGAAGATCAACAAGAGATTGGGCAGGGAGGTTAACCAGGCACATGCATGTTTTTCTACCCTATGCTGGGGAATGGGAAAGTGGAGTATCAAGATGAGATAGAGAGAGAGTAGAGAAGAGAGAGAGACAAAGATATTGTCAGTCAACGGGTTGACGCGTATGAAGCGGTGGCACTACACAAAAGTTAAAGGCGTTCACATAAGCCCGTAGTCCTCAAAAAGCTCCAGACGGCTTTGGCTGCCTATTGAGTCGCTGAAAGGCGAGGACGGTGCTCGAGCAGCGTCTGCACAGAGAGTGGCCGCTTGATGTCTGGCTGTGAGTTCCAGAAACATCATCGGGTATCATCCAATGACTACGCATACAGGCAGAATCTGATCGTCGATGTCATGAGCATTGTTGACCCCTTCTTTAAAATAACAAAGAACGTGGCAGCTTAGCAAGTGACAGCGAATGGCATTTGAAGAAGCGAAGAATGTGTGTACACTTGGGTGTTTATATTTGGGCTGTTTGGTACACGTCCAACGGCAGGAAAAAATGACAGGGAGAGATTAAGCTCCTAGTCCCTCTCTATCCTGTTGGGCTAATGTTCGTGCTGTTTCAGTGTACATTTCAGTGTTCGTAGCATAGAGACCCCAGTTACTTCCTGCGCACAATTGCAAATAGATATGAACGCTCCATTAAGTACACTTTTCGTACAATTTTTTAAAAGACGTATACAGCGCGCAGAGTCTCTGAATGTCTTGTGTTTTCAGCTCGTATATACTCAATGATTTAAAACTAAATAAGAATCGGATAGTTGTAGTCATTTTATGCCCGCACAATGTTTTCACCACTTAACTATCCGACAACAGAATTATGAAACGCCTATTGCGCTAGTCAGAGCCCACCATTCTTTTTGTTTTTCTTTCCACAGCAGCCGTCACAATCCAGGAATACATGCATGCCGGTATGTCAAAATTCAAAGCTAGTTCTGTTTTGTCCAGACTTGTATCAATTGAAACTTGAACAGAGCGCCATTATTACCCGTATATGCATTGTATATAGTGCATATAAGCTCTTCAAACGCCGAGGAAAGTAGGGCCGTGAGTTCAAAAACTTTTTCCTTCGTTCAATCACTTAATGTTAGTAGTAAGCGCAATTTCACTGCAAAGTATCGAAAGATAAGAAGTTTTTGTACTTAAGCCCATTTTGCAAAGCCACTGCTGGGCATGGTTGCCGCTTATACAGGGATCGAGTGCGGTACCACCCATGCTTGTGCTCCGGAGCGCTCTGTTACACTATCGCATTAGGCGCCTCGGGAAGAGGAACATTTCACTAATTAAGCCACGACGATGGTTTAAAAGCCTACCGGTGGCCGTCATGGTGCCTCGATCAATACCATTCCTTTCCAAGGGTGAGCTCCCTTCAGTGCCCAAAGGACTCCTCCGGGTACAATTCTTATCGCGCTGAGTTGACAGCCGGCTTTAATGTCCCTGAATTTCTAATGCCCCGTTCCGCAGCTGCGCCAACTGCTCATGTCGTATACTGGAATATTGCTTTCTACACAGGCTGCTTGTTTTATGTTTGTAATTTTATCCCGGTGAGAGCAGCGAATATACTTAAATTTATGCTCACGCAAGGCCCGAATGCACTGAAAATATGATCACATCGGTGTCTGCGCCACTCTATAGACTAAAGGAGGCTGCAGCGAAGAGGAAATTGAGGTGCCTCCGGTTTCGATCGACATGTTGCTCTGGTCACAGCGCATCAACACCTCGCAACCAAAGAGCGCTCACAATAGAGTTTCCTGAATTCTGCGCAATATATTTTGTTTCTTGTTTGCTAATTAATAAACAGTGCATGAAAGCACTCGCACACATTTATAATATGACTTGGATGGCCGATGATTTGTCGGAAAAAACAAACTCGTGCGACAAAAATCACTGTGGGTGAGCCCGAAAAACTTCATCAAACATTTATTAATACAATACGAAGCCTTTCACTTGCTCCATGTTATCATTCTCCCCCCTTGCTGCGCTCATTGCCTTGATGTTTACAGAGAACCTTTAGTCTACGGCTACGTTACCTTAAATTACTTAATCAAACTCACACTGTCTGTTCCCGCATAACCAGATAGTGCATAAATATGTATCTGTGTGCTAAACACATATGCTAAACAACTACCAAGGAACTGTCAGTGTTACTTGCATGAAAGCGATTCTACACCTTGCGCTACTATCAGCTCTCAGAAAACTACCTAGCGTCTGCCTTCTCCATAGCATCTAGTACCACAACTTATGCTTGCATTCATTGTGTATTAAACTACCACCATAAATTTTATTTCGCATTAAACACCCCCGAAATGTTAACATTTCTCACCTTAACTCAAAATAGAGGCTTTTTATTCTATTTTTCCCCGAAACGAGCAAATATAAAAATAACCTACCCACATCACTTTTCGTAATAACTAACATCGAGAAGTCTAAAATCACACCTAAAAATAAATAAACACAGTAATTGTACCCTTGAGTTCTTGACAATTAGGGTTGTGCTTGCAAATTGCGCATCCAATTGAAGAAAGATGATGTTCTTGCCCTTTCACCAGTGCGCCATAGACACGCATTTCCCTTGTATTCCATTTTTTTAAATCATTCGAAGCTCGTATTTTTTGACGTATTGTTTTGTAACAGTTCCTCATATCAACTAAATTCACTTCAATCAGTATTTAGAAGACGAGGAAAATGACGTATTCAACCTGGCCTGAGCTCAGCAATATTTCATTTGCGGCTCACATTTCAAAGTTGTTAGTTGATGCTCATAAACGGAAAACAGCTAAGAGAAGCTATCGCAAGTGGCTCATTCGATTCCTCAGATAATCTTACCTACAGCTCTGCCCACTAAAATTTCAGTCAGGCAAATTACAAATTGTACCACGGGGTTATTATTGGAATAGCATGGCGAGCTGTGTGCGTAAGTATACGTATCTTGAAGGGAACGTGCATATGATTCAGTTTTGGTCATCCGAACTTGTCGTCCAATCTTTTCTGTATTGCACATATTCCCAAAGTTATTAATCTTCAAGTTCCGAAATCCTTATTTCCTACATCGTTCTCTCTGGAACAAGGCATAAACGGAATGGATAGTGGAACTGTAACTCGAAATAAAGGACATCTTTCCAACGTACCGCTGGACTTTCAAGCCAGAAGCGTTGTCAACACCTGCTGTGGAACGGAGACACCGAGATAGGCATGCTTGCATGCACAGAAAAAAAAAAGAGAGAGAGGCGCGTTTCATACGAGCCTTATCGGACGTCTATATGGCGTACCTCGCTTCGTGCACGGTGTAGTGAGAAACATGATGCATGGCCAGTTTCGTGTTCTTGATGATGTCACGCAAGACCTCTTCGCGGAGGAAGACCATGCCCATCCCATAGCGAATGGTCACGTGATCACGCGACGGTTGCGTTGCACGAAACAGGCCCTACCGTTTTCTTCCCCGAGAAAAAGCCGACTGTTGCGTCGGACAGTCTCGCGTTTTGTTGGCACTTTTTTTTTATTTTCTTCGTCTCGTGCTTCGCGGGTTGGCTGCAGTGCGACCGGCACGCAAGCAGTTTCGCACGTGAAACACAACAGAGTGGCAGCCCCCCCCGTGATGGCGTTGCGTAATTGCCCACCGCCAACCGTTCCCGCGTCCCCTCCCGCTTGCCACAACCCGCAATTAAGAGCAGAATAAACGCCATAGAGCACGCAATTAGCCACATAGGCTCCAGGCGCGAGGACCCGCGGACGCTGGGTGTCCACCCGTCTGACCGATCACGCTGGCACTGCGGCCTGGCAGTCGATCATTAGCGCTGATGAAGGGTGGTGTGCTCTGCTCCGGCGCCTCTCCCAGGGTTATTAATGAGATGCCCACGCTCCAACGAAGTCTTAAAGCACCGCACCACCCTCGGCTATACGAAGAACCTGCTGCTGTGTGGAATAACGTGCCCAGACATGCAGACTGGCACCGACAAGGCGCGCTCTAATGAAGCAAGCGACATGGCTACTTTCACTGGAGCTCCGTTTCGAGAGGCCAACGAGTAGTGCTTTTCACTCCCACCTTATGCCAAAGAAGATGTCACTCAAATGCCGCAGTATGGCTCGCGTTGCTGGAAAGGTAGTTTTGGAATTGGTTTCCTGAACCAACTGCGCGTACAGCCATATATGCCTACTCTATATAGCATGCTCTCTGAGTTATTTTGTGTTCTCGTCAATGCAGTCACTTAACTTTAAGGCTTTACTATTTTTGAAACTTGTAATGTTTCGTAGCAGGTACATTTCAGGATGCCTGAAGCTCTCTTCTGATGGTGTGCTTAATAATTTTTGTCTGATAGCACTGACTGTTAAGTTTCTCGTCTCGTAATTCTTTATGTATTATATAACTCAAAACAGCCCAATGCCTTGCTATTGTTTTGTTTCATTTCCTTTCTTATCCGAAACATCGCGTCACCTGATATGTCGAAGCTCCCACACAATAATATTATTAACCTTGTCAAGCTTTGACGGTGCCATTTCGTGTGTAAAGTTATAAGATGGCTTCGTCCTGACGCACCGCGCTCTCACTTGTTCTTCAAGGCCGATCTGTTTCCCAAGCGAGAGTGCTTGGTACCACGTTAGTTGGCAGGTTTGCAAACTAGATTGAGAGAGAGAGAGAGAGATGTGTTATGAAGAAAGGTAGAGAGGTTACCCAGAAAGCAAGTCTGGTTTGCTACCCTGCATGGGGGAAGGGGAAATAGGAGACAGAAAAGTAAGGAAAAGGAAATGAAAGAAAGAGAGTGGGACGAAAGCAAAAACCTACAAACACAGTAAAACATCACAAACGTTCGACGAGGTGGGTCAATCGCAAAAACGTCACGAGGGCCTTCGTCGCTTTTCGGCATGAAGCTCGATCTTTCCGGTGTTGCAAATTTAATTATTCGAAAAGCGGCTGGTCGTTAAAGCGTGCAAACACTCCTGACATGGACTGTATCTGACAGTTGTGTTACATTATAATATTACATCGATAAATTTAGCCACAGAAAATATGCTCTAAATGAATGAGGTTCATGTGAATACAGTAATCTGGCATGCCTGTACAGGATGTACAACACTACAAGCTATACAAGATTCGAGCATGTCATAAGTTTATTATATATTATATATTAATAAATTATATATTATTATTATACAATAGATTCGGGCAATAATATAGATAATATAACACACGCTTAATTCACACACATCCAAAAGAAGCAGCCTTACAACGATGCCCAAGCTTGCTGTTTATTGCTTCTCACAGATAGCTCGTGTTCACCGTAAAGTTGAACACTGTAAAAATATATGATAAAACCCCGCACCCACATTTTGATGCCGCGCTTTATTGGGTTCTGAATTTTATAAACTTATGACACGCTCGAATCTTGGATAGCTTGCAGTGTTGTACATCCTGTACAGCCACACCAGATAACTGTATTTACATGAGCCTCGTTCATTTAGAGCATATTTTCTGCGCCTAAATTTGTCAATGTAATATTGATTGGAACAGCCAAGTTTTGGTAGTTACGAACTAACCACTACGTCCAGTAGATTGTCGGCGAAGAACACTTGATTGATATGTGAGGTTTAACGTACCAAAAAAATCAGATGATTATGAGAGACGCCGTAGTAGAGAGCTCCAGAAATTTTGACCACCTCGGAATCTTTAACGTGCACATAAATCTGAGCACACGGGCCTACAGCATTTCCGCCTTCGTTGGAAATGCAACCGCCGCAGCCAGGATTCGAACCCGCGACCTTTGGGTCAGCAGCCAAGTACCTTAGCCACTAGACCAACGCGGCGGGGCGACGAAGAACACTTGAAGGAACGCATACTGTCGCGTAGCCATGCGTAGCATGGCTGGCATACACTGTGAAAACTTAAACGTTTGCAAGAACGTTATTGTACATATAAGTGACACATCACAACACTGCTCAGCTGTGCCTCTTCACCTTATATACTAGTCGGCTTAAAATCTACGTTTTCTACGTTGACTACTTTTCGCACACTGACTTCTCACACTGACTTCCTCTATTGTACCCAGTATCGATAGTGAGAGACTTGCAGGCGAAACTTATAAAATGCTGCAATTAGGGCATAATCTCTTTACGAGATCAGATAACAGCCTCGGAAAAGTAAAGCTGTAGGCCACAAATTATCTGAAAGACTTGTTTTCTAAAACAGCCTTTTCTGGATATTTCAAAGAAAATGTTAAAGAGTGTCCAAAAGAAATAGCCTAAAAATAAAAATGTATCCCGTGTACTTCCACTAATAAAATCTTTTTTTTTTTTGCACTCTGAAAGCTACAATTTTCGACTGTTCTGTAACAGCTACCAAGTGCATTTTAACAAGGAATAGTTAAGTAGTACTAACTTTAATTGAGAAAAAAATGTTCGTAAGAAAAGGTGGCTATCTTACGGCCGCAAGCTTGCGAGTGAGACCATGGACACGTCGGTTGCGTTTTGATGGTGTCGAAATACTAAACTGCTCGTCTTCTTAAATTTTAGTGCCCGCTGAAAGCCACAGATAGTCAAAATTATCCGGAAGCACCCACCATTGCAATGTAAAGTTTGTTGTAAAACTACTTTTGTAAGCGTGTAATAATTATATATATATATATATATATATATATATATATATATATATATATATATATATATATATATATATATATATATATATATATATATATATATATATATATATATATATATATATGAGATCCAAGAGACAATATTGCCAAGGAATGCATAGGGGAAGTTCTTAGAAGAAATGTAATGTAAAAAGAAGAAAAGTGAGTGAAAAAATAACCTGCCCTGAGCAGGAATCGAACTTACGACCTTCCTAACGCGTTCAATGCTCTAAGCACTGGGCTATCACGGCGGCTAACCCCCCATCCACTTTTTGGGGTTTATATGTCAATTTAAACGTGGGAGTGTCAGTCAGCGCCACTAGTAGCCATGGCGGCGAGTGTGGTACACTCTTTATGAGCCTGTGTGGTGTCACGTAGCTCGTGAACTTACTACGAGCGGTTGCAAGAACGTTATTGTACGTATAATTGACACATCACAACACTGCTCAGCTGTGCCTCTTCACCTTATATACTAGTCGGCCTAAAATCTACGTTAAACATAAATAATGACTACTTTTCGCACACTGACTTCTCACACTGACTTCCTCTATTGTACCCAGTATCGATAGTGAGCAGACTTGCAGGCGTGTTCCCTGTACATTCCCCTGTACATTCCTTGGCATTACTGTCTGTTAGATCTCATTTATATTGTGTTAAAACACGGAAAAACGAGCCCTTAGGTATACACTTCTTTCCCTTATATATATATATATATATATATATATATATATATATATATATATATATATATATATATATATATATATATATATATATATATATATATATATATATATATATATATATATATATATATATATATATATATATATATATATATATATATATATATATATATATACTGTTGTGGGCATTTATAAGAAGCTTCTTCATTCACATAATCAGCCACATGATGTTCTTCACCTTCATTAATTTTGGGGACATCCCTTGAGTCTGTTCCGTGCCTTGGAGGTGACTGTTTTGACCATGTGTTCCAGGCAGGCTTAATTAATCCGTGTAAAGCACTACGTCGCAAGTGGTAAAGGTCGCTCCTCGATTCCCCGTCCCGGCTCAGCCACTTTATTTCCTGGAACTTCGCTCAAATCGTCGTTTGGGCCACGTGTCTACCAGCGTGTCGCAAGACGAACCCTCAGTCGCTTCTCCCTTTACCCCTCCGGCTACGACTGCCGCAGCTACTCCCTCTTGGATTGTCGACGGACCCCCTCGCGAGCTCCCTCTGTTTGCTGGACTCTGCAATGAGAACGTGGACGACAGGTTACACCAATATGATATGAGTGCAGCAAATGGTTGGGACGATCCGCACAAGCTCCGCGACGTCTTTTTCTATCTTACCGGCGTGCTGAAGACGTGGTTTTTTAATAACCATATCGACTTTCCCAACTGAAACTTCTTCAGAGAACATCTCCGACAATTCTTCGCTACTCCGCCAGTTCGAGCCAGCCTAGCAAATCGAACACTTGATGATCGCAAACAACAACTAGGCGAGGCTTATACCTCGTATATCGAGGATGTTCTCTCTCTGTGTCGACGCGTCAACGCCTCCATGACCGAGATAAAGTGCGTCATCTGCTCAAAGGTATAGGGTCTGTTGCCTTCAATGCTTTTGTCATAAGGACCTAACTACTGTTGCAGACATTGTACCTATGTGCCAGCACCTGGAAGAGCTCAAATCTACACGGCCGCAGCCGGACAACTCTGCTGCAGCCATCCCTGACAGCCCTATCTGCTGACCACTCGTTACGAGCTATGATCCACGCAATGATATGAGAGGAAATGCAGTCGCTCGGTTTTCCAGCACGTCAGTTTCCTTCTGATAACCCCAAGGAGGAGTTGACGACTATGACTGGTAATGCTTACACAGACCCTCATGTCTCCAAAGTCCCACTAACTTACGCGCAAGTCGCCGCAGTCACTCTAGCCTTCATTCCATCGATTCCACCGACGACGACGCCAGCTCACCTGGCGTCCCTGGCGCCCAGCACTCAAAACCATCCTTACTATGCACCACCGGTGTCGGCACACCTGGCTTCTATAGCCCTCAGCGCAAACACCCAACCCTACTATCAACCATGGCGCCCAACGAGACCTACATGCTACTATTGCGGATATCGTGGACACGTCGCGCGTGTCTGCCGCAAGCGTTAGCGAGACGAGCGTCGTGGGTTTGACCCTTACAAACGGGATGACTTTGCTTCTGCAGCCACTTTCACGCACCGTCCTTGCGCTACGCTTCACGGCCGCCCTTCCTCGCCATCAGCAACTCCTGAAATGGCTCCTAGCTAGCGTGGTGCCAGGCATCGCTCGGCGGCCCCACTTCATCGCTCTACGTCACTACTTCGACCAGCCGCTATGTTCGCCGACCACCGCCCGGAAAACTAAATTACGCAGCTTTGGCATTCAGCGAAGTTAGGAAAAGTTCTCCAGTACATCCTCAAAATATGATGTCTGTGTTGGTAGAAAGCATAGCAGGGGAGGCATTAATAGACACTGGTGCTAGTGTGTCAATTATTCACCGTGATTTGTGCACGCGTCTCCGCAAAGTAACTACACTGTACGATGGACCTACGTTGCTCGCTGCTCAATGGTACGCCATTCGACCTTCTACCCAGTGCACTGTTCGTGTCGACATTGATATAATGCTGCATTATGTAATGTTTGTGGTGCTTAGTTCGTGTGCCAAACAGCTCATATTGGGATGGTATTTTCTGTCAACAGCGTCCACCTTCATCTGCTGCCAGCAACGCGTTGTCCACATGAACGATACCGCCTACTCGCTTCACGCAGATGACGCACCACTTTCTTTTTTTGTTTTTTTTTTCTTGCTGCGGAAGACACTGAGCTATCTTCGCGCAGTCAGCGAATTGTTACAATTATTTCTGATGTTATTTACCGTGGAAATGTGCTCGTATAATCATCTGAATACTCTGTCACCAGAGGTATCGTCCTCAAAACAGAGCTCGTTCGTTTCGACGCTGGTTACGCATTCGTTTTTGCAACATACCCGACGTAAAAAATTATTGTTCTGAAGAGCATAACATTGGCCTGCGTCACTACATGAGAGCCTCGCTCTGTGTTTACTTTTCAAGAAGCTTCGACTGAATATCCCTCTGTTAAACGTTCGGCATCCATCTCCACCCTCAAAGCTACCATCAGCTAGCTCCGACCTGCATTCTTCGTCGAAACAACAGCTGCTTGCCTTGCTGACACGAATCTTCGTTTGACGTCTATTCTCCTGTATTGGGACAGACGTGCGTTATCACGCAACGGATCGAGACCGACGGTACGTCCATCGTTCGTCGTCGACCATATTGCTATCTGCAGCCGAATGGAAGGTCATTGAAGAAAACGTTGACGACATGTTGAGACGGCAGATAATACCTCTGCTAGTCTTTGGTCATCTCCTGTCGTCCTAGTTCGGAAAAATGATGGTTCTGTATGGTTCTGAATAGATTATGGGGCGCTAAACAAGATCACGCGCAAGGATTTATACCTTATGCCGCGTATAGACGACGCCTTGGATTCACTACAGGGTGCCGAGTACTCCTCGAGTCTCGGTCTATGTTCGAGATACTGGCGAATACCGATACATGAGGACGATAAAGAAAAACGGCGCTCTTGACACCACATGACCTTTACGAGTTCAATGTAATGCCCTTCGGCCTCTGCATGCGCCCGCAACGTTCGAGCGCATGATTGGCACCGTTCTGCGTGGCCTGAAGTGGAAGACTTGTCTGTGCTATTTAGACGACATTGTTGTTTTCTCATCAACCTTCTCTCAATACCTACACCGTTTAGACGAAGTCCTCACGTGTCTACCTAATGCTGGCCTTCAGCTGAATACAAAACGTGAGAAGGTAAAGTAAGAATACATTGTGAGAAAGGACGGCAATCGTCCTGATCCCTCTAAGGTTTCAGCCGTTCTTCATTTTTTTTTGTCCTGAAAGGCCCAAAGACTTACGCAGCGCAGTTTCCTTGGACTGGCTTCATACTGCCGCCGACTCATACGAGACTTTGCCTCGATAGTGGCACCTTTGCACAAAAATGAAAAATTGCTCGGTTCCGGTGTCCACTTCGACTGGTATCCCGGCTGCGAATCAGCGTTAAATGCCTACAATATATATATATATATATATATATATATATATATATATATATATATATATATATATATATATATATATGAGATATAACATACAATGCCAAGAAATGTATAGAGGAAGTTATTAGAACCAATGTGTTGTAAATAGGAAGAAAGAAAAGTGGGTGAAAAAATGACTTGTCGTGAACAGGAATTGAACCTACGACCTTCGAATAACGCGTTCGATGCTCTGCCACTGAGCTATCACTGCGGCTACCCCCTCAGCCACTTTATTGGGTTTATATGTCAATTTAAACGTGGGGGTGTATATATATATATATATATATATATATATATATATATATATATATATATATATATATATATATATATATATATATATATATATATATATATATATATATATATATATATATATATATATATATATATATATATATATATATATATATATATATATATATATATATATATATATATATATATATATATATATATATATATATATATATATATATATATATATATATATATATATATATATATATATATATATATATATATATATATATATATATATATATATATATATATATATATATATATATATATATATATATATATATATATATATATATATATATATATATATATATATATATATATATATATATATATATATATATATATATATATATATATATATATATATATATATATATATATATATATATATATATATATATATATATATATATATATATATATATATATATATATATGTGTGTGTGTGTGTGTGTGTGTGTGTGTGTGTGTGTGCGTGTGTGTGTGTGTGTGTGTGTGTGTAATACTCCTATGCGGTGTCTTTACACTAATAAAGAGGTGTTTAATGGCGGAATCATATTGTTGTTCTATTGTTCTATCGCGTGATAGCCTACAATACTTTTATAGCAATGTTGTAGCTGAGCTTTTTGCCCAAGGTAGCTGTGATTTAATTAAACACTGACAAAAAATGCGACATTCTTGTCGTAGTAGAACCAACTTTCATTGTGCTAAGATGCTGAAAAGACAGTTTAGCTTGAAGGACGCTACGCTTGCTACTCGGCCAATAACAACTTTGTTACCTTAATACGTAAACTAATCAAAGGGCAATGGAACTGCGAAGTTTGCTGGTAATTGTCGAACAGTCGTACTTTTTCATTCTTTTAAATATATCGCTTTTTATTTTGTCGCTTTCGTCGTACTATGCGAGTATAAACTTATTTTGAAGTCACAATATTGCATTTTTGTGGCCGAGTAGGTTGGTGCATTACACAGTATCTTCTGGTGCCTGCTGACGTGTTCACGACGTTCGGAGGCTGAACGCAAGTATGTGGGTGCAATGCCTGGGAATGGCGGCTGCACTCTTATGGACACCAAGTGCGGTAGCGTTCTGTCTGCTGCGTTTCACTAGTAAGAATCTCAGACAATAAAAATTTTTGTTGGGGCGTATGAGCTTTCCTGTTATAAAATTTTGCGTTGATGATTAATTGATTGATTGATTGATTGATTGATTGATTGACTGATTGATTGAATTTAAGGCCTTCCCTTCCAGTGTCCTTTAAAGAATTTGTGTAGAAACACAGATACGATATGGTCGCGTATATAACTGCTTTATTGAATACAACGTTCTTTTAGAATATAGAAAGTTGAATTTAATCAATCAGTTATACATGTGACCTATCGTGTTAATGTAAAACATTTGAGTAATTTTTTAGTAAGTACGTCATGTCCCGTGGCCTAGATGGCTTCAATCACCTGATTACAACATGACCGCTAGTGTTTGAATAAGTTATGGATAATCAGTGCAATCCTCGTCCATTATCTCACCTTTTTCTTAACTTGTTGACGTCCGCATAACAGGAGAAGCGCTTGTCAAAAAAAAGGAAAAGAAAATATATAGAAGCAAGCGAGCTTGTGACAGTGCGAAAATTATTCCTTGGTTAAATGGCCGCATAGAAACTTCTCCAACACCGGCAAGCCTTTACAGCAGCTTCGCAACAGCGAAAGCAGCAGTCAACGCGAAGGGTGCTTCTTTGGGTCGACAGGACACCCTTTCGAGCGTGAAAGAGACTGTGGCGTAGTTTTGTTTTTTCTTTCAGTTTTTTTTCCTCACATACTTGCAGGCATGCCAGCTTTTGTTATCTAACAATTTTCGAAGTGTAGCGGCAGCAGCTCCAAGATTAATTGGTCTCCGGCCATGAACGGGGTTTTCGCGGACGATCCCTGCCGGTCAATATGCTCGCCGGAACATGGCCAGCCTTGGCTCGCTGTTCACGCTCGCCCTCTGCCCATCGTATCAGACCCCATTAATATATTTTCGCCGAGGAAACTGCACGGTGGCGCGAGTGGCGGACTTCGTTAATTTATCCCGTAAATCATAATTATTGATGCGATCCCAACGGGCGAAGGAGAAGTGAGCAAAAAACGTAATAAAAAAAAGGCAGAGGTGGTGGCGGAGACTCATGCGAGCCGCGCATAATTTACGGTCATCTTCATCCCTCGTGTGAGCGCAATAAGAATTAATAACTCCGCCTTCTAATTTTCCCGCGTGCCTCACCGCTCCACCCACGACGTGCGCAGCTACCTCCATTTAAGCAGTCCGATTGGAAAGTGGCGTCGTGTAAGAATAAAAATGCTGTGCGCCTGCGAGAAGAGGGGAAACTTGCGTGCCGGTGGCGATTTGCCGGCGGAAATAAAAACGCGAAAGCGACGGCCCCGAGACGGCAAATTTACGCTTCCTTGTCTGTTTCTGCCGCCGTGTTTGCGTTAGGCGCTGGGCCGGCACTCGGCCCCCTCTCGCATGCATGCTGCGCTTTCTGCGGCCGGACGTCGGCCCGAGAAAGCATTCTCTGTTATTAGCACGGCTGTGCTAATGTCGAATAAAATACGCCCCTGGCAAGAAAACGCGCGCGTGGGGAGGGCGTGCTATTGTGTGTTTGCCGCCACTGCGGCTGGTCCGCGCGAAGTATTTATGGCGCCGAAGATTGCCGCTGAAGACTCGCGGTTTTCATAATTCATCTGTTTACGGCAAACGTATTGGTTTCCCCTGGCAGTTACTCGGCCGAGATAATAGGACGCTTGATTTATTGGGTTGCTTCTGGTCAGGTGGGCGCTATCGGCTGGCCGCCCGGACGAGGCACCTCGTGGCGCGTCCCGGAGCTCGCCGATGCATTCGAAACGACGTGCATCGGGCCAGGGCTGCAGGGGCAGCACGCATTCCTGGGCACTCTGTCGAAGGGCGCGGCCTGTGTGGCCATGGTATTTGCAAGTCAATCAAACGGTGAGAATAACCAGACATAGGAAAAAAAAATACACCCAAACATACATTTGACAAGGCTCTTTGGCATACGTACATTGACATGATGCCCGTCACGGTTTCGTCTTCCACCACACAGCTGTCATTTTTGTTCTCCCTTCTTTCTGTACTTACCACATAACAATCCTTAAACTTCCACAACAAACCATTTTCATACTTACCTGCTCGCCTAAAAGAGCCCCGCATACACAGATTTATAGGAGCACGTCAATGAACCCTCAGTGGTGGTCGAAATTTCCGGAGAACTCTACTAAGGAGTGCCTCATAGTAACATCGTGGTTTTAATACGAAAAAGCTGAGATAAAATGTAAGGCGCATTTGAAAGGAAAGGGATAGATTTACTCAGCATAAGTGTCACTTGTGTTGTCGTAAGAAAAAGGAGTTGTGTGTCAACAAGTTTTGGGCTGCTTTAATAACCATACTCTGCACTAAGTCAGTCTAATGTGAATAAAAACAACAAAATATTTCATTAAATGTGAAATGAGGTGCATTGACCTCGACATATGCAATACAAAGGCATCCGACAGAATCTAAAAGTATTCAACCAAGTATCTAACTGTACTGTGGAAAAAGTATGAACAAATTCATATAACTTTATAGAGAGAGTGAGAGAGGAAAAAAAAATCCACGCGTCTCCACCAAGTGAACCACGACATATGGGCGAACCAGGTGGGGTATAGTTACGCATACGTTTGCACTATACTGTACGTTATGTCATCACGGATTCAAATAGTACACTCGGAGCACGTGGGCACCGGTACAGAGCAGCTCGTGGGTGCTCGGGGTACCAAGGTGTTGCACACCGGCGATAGGCCTGGTGGCTACCGGCGAGGAGGGGAAGTGATTTTAAGAGAAAATAAGAGAAAAGTGGGCCCCGTAACTGCCTCTCAGGGGGAGGGCACCTCAACACTAGCTCACGAGGGATGGGGGTAGAGAAGGGATCAAAAGGATAGGAAGGTAGAGAGATAGTGAGAGAGGAAGGAGAGAGCGAGGTGGGGGGCGACAGGGAGTGACGGAAGTAAGGAGAAGACAGGAAAGAAGGACACGGTTGCAGAAGTCCGAGGACGGTGCACCACTGGCGAGAGCTCTTGTCGGCGACAGGAGATGGCGTAGGGCTAAACCAGTCAGCCAAAGCTACGCTGTCGAGGAGACCGGCGGCAGGAGGTGGCGTAGGACCAACCCAGTCGGTCAGAGCTACGCTGTCGCCGGAGATCGCGAGGGCACAACCGGTCGGCACGGAATCCAGCGAGCGAAGCCATTTCTGTTGGCATGCGAAGGCGCGCAATAGCCTAGCAGCGCCACGCTGCAGTGTGCACATGATTAACTCAAGGCTGAATCATTCTCTACCGGAAGCAGCAATCCTGCTCCGCAAGTGTTGTCCTAAGGCCCTCAATGCTTACGTTGAAGCCACTGAATAGTGTAAATGGTTTGTGCTTGTAGGAGTTTCAAACTAATACGTCACATTTATGACAGATACTATTCTATTGTTAAGCACTTGTGTGTGTGTGTGTGTGTGTGTGTGTGTGTGTGTGTGTGTGTGTGGGTGTGTGTGTGTGTGTGTGTGTGCGTGTGTGTGTGTGTGTGTGTGTGTGTGTGTGTGTGTGTGTGTGTGTGTGTGTGTGTGTGTGTCACATCCACGCATATCCCCGTGGCATCCAACAGACATCAAGCACCTGCGACAGACTAAGGTGCTTCGCCCATGGACGTTTTATTTGCACAATTATAAGGGGTCAAATTAGTGCACTATGTAGCAGATACCCCGGAAGCCGTCAGTAGCAAAATATGTCAAGGCTTCCCAGTTATTCCCTGTAAGTTGTCATTGATTATCATTTTAGAACAATATTCAAAAGCGCTTGCATATCATTAAATTAAGAAACATTTTGTTTATAGCCTCGTAAGTGTAAAAACCATGGCAAAATAACATTTACCTCCGATGTTCCTTGGGGAAGCTCACGCCGGCACGGTTGCTGAAACATGGCCTCCGAGCTCATCGGAGGGCTGTGGAGGACCTTTTATTTGGATGGTTTTTTCATCATTCACTTCACGAAGGAGCGGGGAAGACAACTGAATTTAGACATTGCAGCCGCGTTCTGTTATAATAAAGAAGGGTTTAAATTAATCTGGTCTAACAAGATGAGTATACAAAAACAAGTACTACAGTGTTCGTGACTATAAATATGTGGGTACTGCTGCGCGTAGTATTTCTCCAGATGCACTTGTTGATAACTCTTAGAAGTGTAAATTTTACTCACTCGATTTACATTTTCGAAAACTTCCATCTTGGTCAGCGGTGATGCAGAACTCTGCTGAGTGCCGTGTTTCTTTACAGATTCCAACAAGCGCAGCAAGTTTAAATTTAAAAAAAAAAAAGCACATCGTGCTGTCTAATCACCCACTATAATCTCTTAACTACGTCTTGATGTTGCAACGACAACGCTGCGTGGGATGTGGATCTGGAGATTTACACAATTTAAACTCTTAAAACTCTACATGGCATGAAGACAAGCGTCTTTTGCTGCTAGAGTCTAAACTGCATCTTAATTACTAACATGCTCCGAAGACTTCTCAATGACGTATTTATTGTGTTGTGACCTGGAGTGCCTTTCGTTGTGGAATAGAATAGGGGCTGTTCGGGATCATTCATGAAATCTATATATCTATGGGACGTTAAACCCCACATATCAATCAATCAAATCAATCCATATATCTATCATGTTTGGTGCAGGTACAGTGGCCAGTGTAGAAAACTTACGAGGAATGTAACGCGGTTACAAAGAACCACGTTAAAAATATACGTCATGGTATCATTAGAAAGTATTTTACGTGTAAATGGAATAAGCGCAAACATCCAAAAGCATAAGTTACAGCAATCAAAAACCGCAAAACAACAACGACCCAACGACCACGACGAATACTGCCCATGGTGAATAATGCAGATGCAACCAGGGAGGCCACCAAATCATGCTGCTGCTATCAAATCACTCTCAATAGAGGCTGACAGCTCCTGTAAAAACGATGCCGTAAGTTTCGGGATTCAAATTTGTCTAGCTGAGGCCCTCCAATTCCAGAGGCTATGCTAACCTAGAAGTGCTATCACGCCTTTCGCAGGTCACGAGATTTTCTTTAAAAAGAAACTTATAGAATGAAGGTTATCTTTATACATAAAATATCTAGAAGAAGACAGCGTGTCGACAGCTGTTGAAAATATGCTTGATTGCCACAGATGAAAGCACACACACGGCGAAACTAACGGTCACCTTCTTATTACAAAACCGTCAGCTGCAAGTGTTTCTGAATGTAGCTTAATGAAAAATGTTCTTTCGCCAAGAACTATAGCCATCCTGATAACGATAAAGTACATGGAATACTTCTGAGAAATCGACAGCGAGCGCTTTCTCCAAAGCGTCACATATTTTGTGGGAAGCAGGGAGAACAAATTTCCAGTCTGCAGCTAACCTTTGAAAACTAAGCCACTTGAAGTAGTTATTTTATGAGATCCCGAGGCACTGCTGGTATTCATATGGCAGCCGATGACGCACACATATCTCAAGAGTAGTTTGCTCAACTAAGCTTGAACATCTCATGCACACTATAAGCCTTGAATATTAAAAAAAAAAAGATTACAGAGGCTTACAATGCTTCCTAATGCGAAATTCGAGCGTATATTTGTACGCGTGTTTTCGTTTTGCAGCTCCCTTCGTGGCGTCGGAGATTGAAGTCCCTTGATATAGAAAGTAGAGACTGTTGTACTACACCCCCGCGCTTCCCTCCTCTATGTCCTCTCTCGGCCGGCTGCGCGCTCTGCGCATGGCACACCGACCACACCACCATGCACGAGCCGGCACTGCGCGTTGGCTGGCACCGACGAGCGCGCCAACGCTTAAGCTTCTTCTTCAACACGAAAGTGTTTTGTGCCAGGGTCAAACAAGACTTTAGTGACGTATTTTCGTCACGGTAGTATCACGGAAATATCACAGAATATCAGAGAATGTCACGGAATTTAGTCATTTAAATACCATCACCCAAGTTGTTCTCATACACGCGTGTATAGTTATGGCTACTTTGACTGTCTTTGGCTCAAGTTGGCTACTTTTTGGCTAGCTTCTCCAAGTTCATGGCTATTTTTTGTACATTTACCTGGCAACAGTGCTTCACGTATCCTTGGAAAAAGGGTGGTCGTCAGATTCAGCAGTAGCATTTCCCGAGAGCGCGATGGACTGGCAACTGCTGATGTATAAAGGTATCGCTCAGTAATTTAGCTCTAAACTTGCCACTTCATGAAAATTAGTGCTGGCGCCAGAAACCATGCAGAATTTTACGCGATGAAAATTTCAGCTTCTACGCTCACAGAAAAATGTAACGTCAATAATATGAGCATGCCCACAAGGTATATTTGATGGCGGACTATATGCAAAGCCAACTAGGCAAATAAGGATCCTTCGTTTGAGCAAAATAACGATGGCGACAAGCCAAACACATCCCGTATCAGTGTATTCAAGTACATCGACTACGAGAGTGCACCCTTAGCAATCAGCCTTTTCAAATCATTAGAATTTTTTTGCTAATAAAAAATCGCAGCGTATCCTAACAGCTTACAATGTTTAAAATAAACACGTGCTTTAGTAAAACAAACTTGTGCCACGGCCAGAATCATGCTCCTACTACTTTTCATTCGGATCACATTTGCACCAAATCAGATGAGGTGCTACTCGTGATAAACTGAAAGTGTACAGACTGTTTGCTATATACGCTGCTGTTAACACCAAAGTAATATGTAAATTGATAATTTTTTATCTGTGTAAAATTGCCAGCGTTGTTGCTGTTGTGCGTGGTAGGCCGCGTTTTTCACGAAATTAGGCAGGTAAACAACCTAGTTTAGGCACCTATCGGAACGCACTAGTTCCAAAAGGGCATAAGACTATTATGATCGGACAAAAAGTTAGACCATCATGGTTATAGAATTCTTGCTTCTTGATAAAATAATGATGCTTACTGTTGCTTAGTAAGCTTCAACTGTCAGGATAGATACTCCAAACAAGAACCATGAAATGAACGCTTAATTGGAAGCGTGATCTTCACTGCGTTAGATACTCTACATCACGTCCCTTTGTAAGATGAGTCAATATGATGTAGAATGATGATATAATAATGACGTTCAAAATGTAAGCCTGCATGTTGAAGTACCTGCTTCCGCAGCCCACGGAGAAGTTTGTCCCAAAGCAAGTGACTAAGAGATTACTCTATCATATGCTGATGCATAATGGCAAATTAATTAGCGGCATATGTAGTGATTGCGACCCATGAAAACTGTGACGCGAGGCAGCAGATGCCCTTGAATTTCGGTTGAGACAGCATCTGCGTAGAGCGTCAGCGCGTGCACGTACATAATCGGTTGTCGCTTTCTCCCTCATATTTTGAAGTTGATCGTTCGCTCTATACTGGGGTGATTACAGAGGCAATTCAAGTGGCGCACGACTTGTCTGCAAACTTTCCACGACTTTTCTGAGTATTACGCGATCGGGGTTTATGAACCCATGAAAGGTCACCAGCACCCGACTTTCTTTTTTCTCAGCTTACGAGCCAACCACCAGGGAGCGGCGAAATCGCTTCACCGAACTATTCTGCAAAACATGCCAATTCACGGTCACTGGCCCATCGAAGGTCTTTGGCTCTTGTCACCGTGTTTGTCTTCAGCAGCCACTCACACGTGCGCCGCGGTTGTCACAGCGATGAGGCCGTTGGCCAGAAGAGGAACGAGAGCGGCGGCCAGTTGATGCCACGGAGGGAGGGCATATGCCGCCGCCGTAATTGCCACCCGCAGGAGCCCTGGCGATCGCGGCCATCCCTTGTGCATACGCGCTCGCTACTCGCCTTCGCCGGATCTTCCTTATTTTTGTATTGCTTGCCGCCGCCACCACTGTTATTTCGGCTATTTTTTCGAACAAAGCGCTGAATGGTGCCGGCGGTTATCTGATGCCACGTCCGTCGGTGGACGCCTTGCGCGCTCGCTTCACGGCCTCGCAGCCTAGCCATCAAGAATCGGAGTTATTATGGCCCTTATTATTCTTTCCTTATTATCGTTTCCCGGCATCTTTTCTTTATCGTGATTGTCTCCTCGCGGCGGCGCTTCTCTCGTTTCTCGGCCTCTCGCCTTTATTTCGCGGGGCCGCTCTATCTCGTTCTGCTTTCCAGCGTCTCCGGCACGATGCCGGCCGTTGACTGACAGCTCTTCCGACGCGCCGGACTCCTTTTGTTCGGCGCGGCCGAGCGGGGCTGCCCAATTGCTCTCGCCTCCAGAGGTCGGCTCTTTGGCGCCACGCAGGCCGTCGTTTTGTGCTCCTGCCGTCTCGAATCCTGTTTCCTCAGGCGGCTTTCATGTGGGAGCAATTAAGAGGGACGCACTCGCTCGCCACTGGCGCGTCGCCCTTTGTCTCGCCTACGGCGTATCGGACCCGGGCGGCCGCTCCGGAGGCGGCCGTACACCGGCCAGAACGTTTCTCGATTGCGTTGCCCCATCGAGCCGAGGCTTCGTCGTTGCAATGGCACGTTCCCAGAACACCCTTCTTGCTCACACTGTGGGCTTTACAGATAAAACGAGTAAGATTCTGTAGTAGAGCTATAATACAAGGAAGCCAACATAAAGATGACAACGAATGGGAGAAATCCGAATGGAAGAAATGATGCCGTGCTCAAACCGCATAAACCTCTCTTCCCAGAATGATCAGTATACCGGTAGTTGTCGTCGAAATAAGGCTGGTGGCTGTTTAAACGGTGGTTTTAATTAAATCTTGTCCTGTGAAATGCCAACTAACTGGCGACGTGGAGGCACAAATAGTATTATGAACCATTTTCATCGGCTAATTCGCCAACTATAAACAGATGGCGCTTACCCCGCGCGCAATGTTTGGCTCGCTTCGATTCCACGCCACGTCGCTTTCGCGGCGGGCAGGTTCGCGAGAGCGGCAAGCGTGTTCTGGGGGGAGGGGGGCTAGAACACTACAACTCTGTGCTTAAATTTGAATGCGCGTGAAAGTCAATAGAAATAGAAATGAACAGGAAAGCCGGCACTACCATGTTCCACTCTGTAGTTTGAAGACTAAACCCCAACATTTTATTTAATCTCCAAGATATGCTCTACACACCTCCTTGGGAATTTTACTAACTATGCTTGTCACTATACTGACAACTGCGAGGTTTGAGTAGAAAACTTTCGAAGTGAAAGTTTATCAGGTTGTAGTGTTTTGGGCTCACAAAAAAGCACAAAAATTGCGGCATATCTTCGAAATGAATGATGATAAGTAGGCAACGAAGTGGGATCCTTTGGTGTTCCTGTAAATCACCCGTGACATTGCCCACTCGCGCATATAAATGAGTGCCCAGAAGTTTACAATGATATAAAATGTTCATTTGTCCTAACCGGTATGTTGTGTTGAGTTTTGATCTTCGTTTTGCCTTCATTAATAATGCTTTGTGATATCAAGTCTAAGCTAAAGTTGGCAAAAACGAGGTCTGTGCACGTTGCCCTGGCGGTTGTTTCCAGTCATACGAAATGCGTCGAAGAGCATATCGAGACGTCATATACCGCACAGGTCAGTCGTTGTTCGTAATGATCATCCACTTCATCGTCACCAGCGTCATCTTCATAGTCATGGCATGTCACGACGGATGACGGACATGGCTCGATCCTAAGGAGTGTTGCTCCTAAAAAAAGAGCCAGCCCTGCTGGGCGGTCACTGGTGAAACAGGCAAGCTGATGGCGTACAGTGGGGTTGAATGAATTGAAATTACGTGGTTTGAATGGAGTAGAATGCCTTGGGAATTCAGAGAGAATCAAGTGGGTGAATGAAGTGGGAGGAATGACGGGAGCAGTGGGCGAAGTAGTGAGTTGTGGCAGCAGTGACGAGTAAGAGTGTCACATATCCTTGGCGCGATATACATACAATACCCTGACAAAAGCTGGACTTCCTGCTGAAGCGTTAGTAATAATATATATATATATATATATATATATATATATTAAGAAGGAAAGTGTATACTTAAGGGCTCGTTTTTCTGTGTTTTTACACAATGATAATAACAGACGATAGTGCCAAGGAAAGTATAGGGGAAGATATTTGACCAAATTGTAATGTAAATATGAAGAAAAGTGGGTGAAAAGATAACTTGCCGTGGGCAGGATCTGAACCTGCGACCTTCGAATGACGCGCTCGATGCTCTACCACTGAGCCACCACGACAGCTATCCCCCCAGCCACTTTATTGGGTTTATAGGTGAATTAAACGTGGTAGTGTCAGTCAGCGCCACCAATAGCCATGGCGGCGAGTGTAGCACACTCTTATGAGCCTATTTGGCGTCACGTAGCACGTGAACCTATTACGAGTGGGCAGCTGACCAATAGTCCCCCGTATACAACCTAAAGGCACTAAGCCTGCCAGTACGAGACCCTCGTTAATGAATTAAGGAAAGAAGTGTATGCTTAAGGGCTCGTTTTTCTGTGTTTTTACACAATGATAATGAGATATAACAGACAATAGTGCCAAGGAAAGTATAGGGGAAGATATTAGACCGAATTGTAATGTAAATATGAAGAAAAGTGGGTGAAAAGATAACTTGCCGTTGGCAGGATCCGAACCTGCGACCTTCGAATGACGCGCTCGATGCTCTACCACTGAGCTACCACGACAGCTATCCCCCCAACCACTTTATTGGGTTTATATGTGAATTAAACGCGGGAGTGTCAGTCAGCGCCACCAGTAGCCCTTACAACGAACCCTTAAGTATACACTTCTTTCCTTGATTCATTAACGAGGGTCTCGTACTGGCAGACTTAGTGCCTTTAGGTTGTATACGAGGGAATATTGGTCAGCTGCCCACTCGTAATAGGTTCACGTGCTACGTGACGCCAAATAGGCTCATAAGAGTGTGCTACACTCGCCGCCATGGCTACTAGTGGCGCTGACTGACACTCCCACGTTTAAACTAACATAGATACCCAATAAACTGGCTGGGGGGATAGCTGTCGTGGCAGCTCAGTGGTAGAGCATCGAGCGCGTCATCACGGCAAGTTATCTTTTCACCCACGTTTCTTCATATTTAAATTACAATTCGGTCTAATATCTTGCCCTATACTTTCCTTGGCACTATTGTCTGTTAGATGTCATTATATATATATATATATATATATATATATATATATATATATATATATATATATATATATATATATATATATATATATATATATATATATATATATATATATATATATATATATATATATATATATATATATATATATATTAGTGGAGGTCGGCAGTTACATCAGAAGAGAGATTTGAAGGTTTCTATGCTAAAAGCCATTGCGGCTTCGATATTACTAAAATAGGGCTTCCAGTAATAACTATGAAATGATGAAATTCTCCTGAATTTTATGGCGAAACCGAAACCACCGGACCGAGGAGCGCAACAAGCAAACGACTACAGTAACGTCACTGTTCAAACAGCGGTTACAGGGCTTCAGTTCTTCCCCGTTCGATAACGTATGCGCATCATGCGTGCTGTAATTGCGAGCGCAGCCCACACACCCACACAATGAAGTCCGTTGATTTTTGACATAAGCATGCTTCCTCATTTCAGTGTCGCTCTTTCGCATTTCGGTTTTCCCTCAGACTTGGGGAGAATCGCATCAATGAGCAGTTATTAGAAAAAGCCTCTTTCCCTACATCTCAAAACGACAATCGGTTTTTCACATGAAGGACTTTAACTAACCCATTGGACTTAACTGTCTAACTTCATAAATTAAATATTTGATTAATTCAGCTGCCCTTATTATCTTTCCAAATAACATTTTCAACCCTCTTGCGATGCCTGCCACTGTATAAAAAGCAACTGTGAAGAAAGACAGCGAGCAAATCTTTGCCGTTTCCTGATTCTTTAAGAATATTGTACACATTTTTTGAAACACCCATATCTAGTTTCTCGCAATGGCGCTGTCAACGAAACGCTTTGGAGGAAGTCAGCTGCCAGCTTGAGGTAACGCGTCTCCCTGGAACGCCCTTACCCTTCTTCACTGATGGAATTCGCATGGCGACTTCCGCGGCAACTATCAATCCCACCACCAGCGGACGGCGTCCAGGCCTCCATTGTGGTCCCGGGGAAGTTGTCCAGTGGCTCGATATTTCGCGCAAACCATGAGCACAGGCTTCTCTTACCTAGGGATGGCGTACAATCCTCCTCAAAACCTGGCTACCTGTCGGCGCTTCGAACCCCATCTGTCGACGGCGTCCAGGCCTCCTCTGTGGCTGAACATCACTTCATTGACGCCACATTGCCAGTTGACGACATGAAATCACATGGATTCCGCTTGTCTGGGACCATCTTTGACGCTTCCAATGGCATAAATCCTATGTCCACAGTTCTTACCAAAGCTGCGTTTCCAAGGGACGCGGTCCTTGCCTACTTGACCATGCATTGTACCAGCACGAGTGCTGAAGTCGCTGTATCCTCCGCAGATGCCGCGCTTGGCTCTTCAAGCGGATTCTCCGACAGCGTGGCGGGGCTGTTGAATACCATCGCGAAATTCCGTGTCACGACTAAATCCTGATAGTAGAGCTCCAGGCTGTCTCAAGCCACTTTGCCAGCATTGTGCGTGATCAATGCCTTGTTAGGTGCAGCCGCTTCACAAAACCTTGAGGCCAGCCCACTCGAGTACAGCCGCGCTTTCCGGCGTTTCCTCACAGAGCTCTGATAGCAACTGTGCTGCTTGGCGCGGGCACACTCTGCTGTTCCGCTTCCGTAGACTCTCTGCGAACTACCAGTGTTCCGCGACTTCCAATACTATATGAACTCACGCGGCACCCTCCATTCCTGGCTGGAATATTGGGAATGGGTAATTGCCATCTACAGTCTTCGTGGTGATGCCAAGGCATGACACGGCTACGAAGGCGTCAAACGACAATCCTGACCTGAACGCTGTGTCCAATTGATCACTGTTTTTCCGCAGCTTTCACACACCAGCAGCCTCTCTCTCTCTCTCTCATAGAAGCTGTGAGACGCACAACCTTGAAAGTGCAGCTCGGGCCCTTACGATCCTACCCTGCCTCGGTAACCGAAATTGAGGGAACAGTCACGACGGTGTAGCTGTGCCCTCCACCAACGTTCCTACTTTCGGATTTTGAGCTCCGCAGAAGTCACCACCAGATGGTACGGATGTGTCCTGCAGCTCCTTCACCGAAAACATCACGAAACGTGCCGCGACAGACACTGGCAATGACCGTCAGGTGGACTGTGCGGCTGAAAACATACTCATTGTCCCGACCCATCCCACGACCTTCCTTTCTTGTGAACAAAGCTGCCTCCAAGACACAGAAGTTGATCATCCAGGCCCGAAGTTTAGCTTCACCTGAGCACGTGGAGAAGCCGACTTCTTTATTTGTCACCGTCACTGGTTCATTTGCTGGACGAGCCCAAGCCAGCAATGGATACTTTCTCAAACCTACCGGAGCTACCTTCGCCAATCTGAGCGCAATCATTGGCCGAGTGTGGGTCAACCTGCCCTGAGATTGTCACTGCTGGTAAAAGAGCCAGTGCATCCACTGTGCGCCGATAGCTTGATTGATGGCTTCCACAGTGATATTGTCCTATCCATGACTCCGCAATCGACGCTTCGAGAATATCAGAGACGTGCACCAGAAAGCGTTCGCAAGAATGTTTCTATTCCGTTAAACGACGTCTCTCAGATGGAGGCCGGAGAGACTGGCACGACAATGTGGAACGGTTCTTTCGATGTTCCAGAAAAATCGCCAGCTGCTAGCGTCGTCTTTTACCGCTCGCAAAGTTTGACCACAGCGCAACGGAAACCTACAGTGATCAACCCGAGTCTGTGCAGCCCAACAGAATGTTCGGTAGGTCAGCAAGGTATGTCGCGGCGTAAGCAAGACATGCCTTGCTGAGCTGCCGAACATTCTGTTGTAAGCATGTTACTGTAAGCAAGACAGACCACCATCGCACTGTCAATACGGCCCGCCAGAGACGATTTCAACAGCTGGTTATACTACGTCGTAGTCGCGGCCAAGTGTAAGGATGACAGTGCCACTGGGGCGTATGCTAAGCTAGTGCGAAGCAGACGAAGACGAAGCAGATAAAGACAAGCCTGCTCAGCACACGGGTGTCTTGCTTCTCTTAGAATATATATATAAAAGTGTTTTTTATTTTTACAAGACAGTATAATTGCTGACAAGTACTAAGATATATCAAACTTTATTTGTATAACACATGTCGTGTTTATGCGCAGTATTTATGACACTCGTCATATGTGTGTGCTGAAGTGAATGATGTGTCAACTGTTCTGTATGCACAAGCGAATACATCTCCATAAGGACCAGACGTGTGCGCTGCTGTTTTCTGCTGGTTGGAATCGAATTTTAACGAGGAACTTATCAGAGACTTCATTCGTTGACTTTCGAACATTTACTTATCACTGTGCTGGGATATGTGCGTATAAGTGTGTTTTTGCACCTGGGTGCTCGAGTGTTAGATTTTCCATGCACTGCTTTTACAGCGAAACTTATGAGGTCACTTTTTGGGTCACGCGCAGTCGCATGTTGTCCACCGCCGCCACCGCCGGGGTACTAATGGCACATTGGGGCTCGAACCCGGGTCCGCTGGGTGCCAGCCCAGTATTCTACCACTGAGCTACACCGGTGCTTGTGACTTTATGTCAAACTTACCTTAGGCAGGCTTGATGTCGTGAAAGCAATCGCGTTAATACGACTTACTAAGCATTTTACAACTGCGAAATATCAACCAGTCGTCGCACAATGCCAATAGCGTAACGAATGGGCCGTTTAATGTTCCAACCAATTACAAGATCTTGCTCTTGTTTCCCTATTAACTGTGGCGTATACCCACTTCAGTCATAATTCTTCATTGTCGTCAGCCACTGCATGGACGATTGGCACAAAATTCCTTGCAAGTGTTTAGCGGATACCACGCTTCTCAGAACAATTACGAAAAATTGTATAGCGAATGCCGGCCTACCGTACTACCCAAGAGTTTATTATTAATGCCCTAGTGGGTACCAAGCAAGTGTGCTTGCAGTATTGTTTCCCAATGAGTGTTTTCAAAAGGCTCTGAACGGCCGCTCTTCGAGCTTTCGCTGTGACTGTGCTGCACCTACCACGCAGGCCTTGCGTTTGTATGCTTTTCTTTAACATATCTGTTGAACTTTCACTCAAGGGATAAGGAGTAGCCAGCGCCATACTTGTACGCCAACACCTCCTTATGTATTTCATTGTGATGGGGCGAGATCTAGGCTTATAATATAGCGTCCACAAAGAATCGGCAGCCGAACAAGATGGCTGAGTTGCCTCTCGCGCAAGCGTCTAACGCACAGGCGTCTTCGTCGTCTTCGCAATGTGCCACGCTTGCTCCTGTCGATGATGCACCGTAACAATATCAATAAAAAAAGAAGAAATCCATGGCAGCCTCATCAAACGCGAAAATTGACCGGCGTCCAGCGTCGGAGTGCCCCGTCAGCGTAGTCAACATGCGCATGGTGCAATAAAAACGCCAGGCCTGCGCGGTAGGCGCAGCACAGTCACAGCGAAAGCTAGAAGAGCGGCCTTTCAGAGCCTTTTCAAAACACTCATTGGGTAACTACTACAAGCACACTTGCTTGGTACCCACTAGGGCATTAGCAATAAACTTTTTGATAGTAGGCCGGCATTCGCTATGCTATTTTTTGTCACTTTTCTGAGAAGCGTGGTATCCACTAAGAATTTGCAAGGAATTTTGGGCCAATTGTCCATGCAGTGGCTGACGATGATGAGGAATCATGGCTGTAGTGGGTATGCACCACAGTTAATAGGGAAACAAGGACAAGCTTTTGCAATGGGTTGGAGCATTTGATGGCCCAATCCTTATGCTAATCACATTGTGCGACGATTGGTTGTTCTTTCGCTGTTTTAAAACACTTTATAAGTCGTATTAACGCGACTGCTTTCCCGACATCAAGCCGGCCTAAGACAAGTTTGACAAGTTACAAGCACCGGTGCAACTCAGTGGTATAATATTGGGCCGGCACCCAGCGGACCCGGGTTTAAGCCCCACTGTGTCGTTAGTGCAAGGTTTTTTTTCTAATTTAGCGCGATAGGGTTACAAACACCGGCGGTGGCGGCAGCGGTGGACAACATGCAAATGCGCGTGTCTGGAAAATTGATCTGATAACAGCTTTCGCTAAAAAAATCAACATAACGCGTTGACTTCACATAACGAGACGTCATCAAATAAAATTTTTGGTCAGTTAAAAGAGGGCCTATCGAGAAGGCACCGCAAAACGAGCCAAAGCACCTCGATTCCTGTAGGCAGTGTAAAACCATGTTAGGTCCAGAAGCCTTTCAGAAGGAGTGGGGCAGGATCAACACACCGACCAGGAAAGAGATGACATTCCTTTGGAGTCGTCTCAAGTTCTGCCTTCTAAAATATGCTGCAGCTCGGACGTGCCCACTGCTGCCATCACTTACGAGTATTATCATAGCAAGGCCCTGAACAGGTGGACACACCGAAGGAGACGACGATCTTCTTTAATGGGACAGCAACAATCATTCGTGACCCGGTGTTTATCTGCGAGCAAGAGCTACAGCCAAATGACTGTGTCATCTGATTGCCCGAGCCGGGACACCATGGTTCAAAATGTGTTGAAATATTCTTCAATACGTAACATTTGGAAGTAAAATTTTTGGTCTAGCAAGACATTTCACTTCAGGGGATCCATGGGTCCCCTAAAAATGAAGACTACAGCTCGGCCTGATCTCCTAATTTGGAGGGTTATGAATTCAAAGAATTTCATTTCCTCTTTTTAAACTATTTATTAATTTATGTACCTAACAATGTCTTCTGTAGCACTAGAAACGTTCTTGTGGGGCTCGAAACAAAACTATATGCATGAAAGAACTCAATTTTCTGTGCATATTTGAAAAATTTTGTTAGACTTTTTTGCAATAAAACTTCAGTTGTGATTGTATGGTTGCCTCAGGATACAGCTGGGGTGCTGGCTACGGATCATCGGACTGCATGGATGGCTACTCCTACAGTGGCTGCAAAGGTGCACCCACACACTGGTCTCCCCATGAACAGCGACGACCCGTGGAATAGTTGCGCTCGGTCGGAGGTAGCGTGCGGCGACCAGCGCCAACCTCGCACCGTGTTATCGACCGCCCGACCCGTTGCGATGCCCGATCGCTGGATCACATTCGTGTACCTAGGCGACTGAGTCTCCCTTAAGTGTTGCGCAATGAACGTCACTTCCGGATCCAGCGTCTCGTTCTATAGTCTCCAACTACCGCAAGGCAAGGTATTTCTGCACGAAGACGGCTGATGTACATCTTTCAACGCGCATGAACTCAAAGAATTCCTTGCAGCTCACGCGAAGCTTCGGACTACTTCCACTGAACAGAATTACACCACTTTGTCGAGAGCTTACCCGGTAATGTGCAGGAGTCTTTGGTCCAGGATCGTCACGATGGATCCTCTCCAGCTGTCCTCTCTGTGGAGTATTTGTACGCAAATCCTGCGGTGCCTAAGCTCGCGCAATTCTTAAAGAGAAGGAGAAAAAACTGGCTGTGGTGGTGTCGGTGATCTTGTTCAACGACTCAGTCCTTGTAGAATCCGTGAGCATCGCGACATCTCAAGTGTGACAGCCTTCTTGATGAGATCACGCTTTGCACCTTACTATTCCCGAGCTTCGCTCTGCAAACTACTCGCGAGCCCGCGCTTGACTGATCCACCCAAGGGCTTCCTTGAATTATCCCCGGCCTGTTCTTGCTAGTCTTCGTGGCGAGTGTGGCCCTATTCATTTTGTTCGGTACAGACACTTTTTAGGTGCAGGTGGCATGGACTGCAACACAGCTGCCTGCGACGCATTCGCACGTTTTCTAAAGGCGTCAATTAACCGTTCTGCTGACCCCTGTGAATTCGCCTGTTACGATTGGCGTCGGAAAACTCCATACTCCATTCGTGAATATCACTACTACGTCACGCTCGACTACATGTGCCGCTTTACCGATTCAGTGCAGATTCCGCCATCTGGCCAGAACGCGCTGCAGCAGGTCGCTGCGTTCTACCACAGCTACACGCTGCAGCTCCCCACATCTGGACACGATGACGCTCTGCTCGTGAAGACGTGGCTTGTTGAAGCTGGCGTCTTATGGCCCCTGTCAGCTGCAAATCTCAGCGTCTAAGACACACTCGTGTACCTTGCGCTCAACCTCGGCTGGGCCAGCGTCATCGACATCAAGTTCGAAAGAACAGGCCGACAAACCGCCATTATCTCTCTGAAGCCATCGCTACGCTTCTTCTTGATAAACAACCACAATTCCTCAACACATGATCGCCGCAAGGTGTTTAACATGCTTCAAGAATCCTTTAGATCCAATGACGTTATGAGTGCCCATCCTCTGGTGACGTTCGCGGACATCGTGCGTATCGAGGAGGACATGGTAGATGAGAATGTTCTTGCGGCCACCTTCACGAAGATGTACGTCACCTGCTTCTGAAGTGCCTGAAGTATGAAACGCAAAGAAAAGTATTGCGAGGAAGTTCACAACTTTTAGATAGAAGGCCCTTCACAGAGACGAAAATACTAGGTACATGGCCAACTGCAGGTCTTCAGAAAAGAGCACTTGTCGCCTTCTAGAAGTTTCTTGAAGAATCAAATGTTTTATGAAAATATCGACCTACCGTATGCAATATCGTCTTTATGCAAAAGGAACTGTGTAATATTTAGATAGTATCTCGGTGTGAATTGACTTTGTATGCTGAAATTGTGTACATATATATCTAATAGGTGCATATGAACTGTCAGGTGAGGTGAACTAGGTGTGGAACATATGAACCTATCAGCTGTGTGTGTACTAACCTGTCAAGTTTGGCTATTGTGCACTTTAACGTTGTATACTGTACATTCTCGCATTTTGTGCCCTTATTATTGATATTACGGCGAATCTTGTCTACAAAGAGAAAAGGGGTAGCCAGTGCCCCCATAAATGACACCAACATCTCATATTTCATCATTTTATTAAAAAAAACCTCACGAAGGCATCACTACATTACAACACAGGCTCACTGACAGAAGAGGCGCTGAACCCAAGCCCCGGAGAGTGGAACGCCAGCGTCGCCCGCCACACACCAACTGGCACTTCTGTCTCATTCCGAAGCACACACCCTCTATTTTTCAGGACGCTTGCACGGCTGTGGCAAGAACACGGTGAGGAAAGGCGCATCTTCTTGTGTTGTGGTACGTGGTGTTGTTCGCAGCCTACTTCGTGCATGCACAACTAGGCTCGCGCAACTCTTGAGACTCACATGGTGACGGATAATAGACAAGCGCTCCAGAACAACTTGACCTCGCTCGTCTTCAGTGATGCGGAACCTCAGTGACGCCGGAAGTGACGCCCATGTAGTGCGATGCACCTCTCGCTCCTCTTGAGACCCACAGTGTGATGGATGGTAGGTAATGCCTGACTCGTTTGTCTTCGGTGATGCGGAACCTCGGTGACGGTAGTGCCTGGGTGGTGGACGGACGGCGTCAAGTCAGTAGACGAGCCGCCGCTGGACCAGGATGAAGCCGATGACGATGACAAGGCCGATGCCGACAATGATGCCAACACCGACGCATATGTACATGCTCTGTATGGAGAGCAGAGGCTTGTTCTTGTCCTGAGGCTGACCGCCGCCCTCGGCCCGCATCAAGGACGCCTGCAGCCACTCGAACATGGGTACAGCTGCCGTTGGTATCAGAGGTGGAAGTGATGACTCGATCGGAGCAGCGCTCGATGTTCTGAGTCTCGCGGTGCACGCTGCAAGAGCGCGTGAATCAAGCTTTCCTCTTCTATTCTGTAATCTTCGGTGTGCTAAAACCAAATTTTCAAAAATAAACGCAAACCAATATGAATGAAATGCCACCTTCCTGTGTACATATTCCTTTGCTTTTTATCATTGAACATAAAGAGCTGTATTGTTTCCTTGCAGAAAAGGCTCAATACTTAACATTATTCCTCCTCGCTGAATTCACATAATATGCAGAATATTGAAAATTTGTGCACTCAACCTACAAAAAGAAATTCAGCCTTTTGTAGCAAATCAGTGCATGAGTAGGATGTGTCCTTTATACAAGGTGAACAAGTGCATGTGCCACAAATAGTGGTCTAACACAAAATACTCGTAAACGTAACTCAATACGCCATGCATGTACATGCGAAAGATACTGGTCAAACCCCACCACTCACCATTGGCCCCTGAAAATGCAGACTTCGTGCCACAAACAAAATTCGTGACAAACACAATTACTCCCCTCTGGATGCATGAAAATATGAAAAATATCTGTATGTGCCACAGAAATTGGCTAAATCGTACTTCTGAACACTGGTCCCATCAAAACGAGGCAGTTCACTTATGAGCCTCTGAAATCAGGCAGAAGTGGTCTTTTGCACACAAACGAACTTCTGTTTTCAAGGGGCCAGTGATGAGCAGTGGGATGCATCCATTTCAGCGGCACATACAAGAACTTCTTTTTTTAAGGGCCAGTGGCGAGCAGTGGGGTACACTTATTTCGGTGGCACATACCCGAACTTCTTCTTTTTTCGAGAGGACAGTGGTGAGCAGTGAGGTCTACCCATTTCTCTGGCACGTACGCGAACTTCTTTTTTCGAGGGACCAGTTGTGAGCAGCGGGGTGCACCCATTTCAGTGGTACATACCTGAACTTCTTTTTTCGAGGGGCAAGTGGTGAGCAGTGAGGTCTACCCATTTCTCTGGCACGTACGCGAACGTCTTTTTTCGAGGGGCCAATTGTGAGCAGCGGGGTGCACCCATTTCAGGGGCACATACGCGAACTTCTTTTTTCGAGGGGCAAGTGGTGAGCAGTGAGGTCTACCCATTTCTCTGGCACGTACGCGAACGTCTTTTTTCAAGGGGCCAATTGTGAGCAGTGGGGTGCACCCATTTCAGGGGCACATACGCGAACTTCTTTTTTCGAGGGGCAAGTGGTGAGCAGTGAGGTCTACCCATTTCTCTGGCACGTACGCGAACGTCTTTTTTCGAGGGGCCAATTGTGAGCAGCGGGGTGCACCCATTTCAGGGGCACATACGCGAACTTCTTTTTTCGAGGGGCAAGTGGTGAGCAGTGAGGTCTACCCATTTCTCTGGCACGTACGCGAACGTCTTTTTTCGAGGGGCCAATTGTGAGCAGCGGGGTGCACCCATTTCAGGGGCACATACGCGAACTTCTTTTTTCGAGGGGCAAGTGGTGAGCAGTGAGGTCTACCCATTTCTCTGGCACGTACGCGAACGTCTTTTTTCAAGGGGCCAATTGTGAGCAGTGGGGTGCACCCATTTCAGGGGCACATACGCGAACTTCTTTTTTCGAGGGGCAAGTGGTGAGCAGTGAGGTCTACCCATTTCTCTGGCACGTACGCGAACGTCTTTTTTCGAGGGGCCAATTGTGAGCAGCGGGGTGCACCCATTTCAGGGGCACATACGCGAACTTCTTTTTTCGAGGGGCAAGTGGTGAGCAGTGAGTTCTACCCATTTCTCTGGCACATACACGAACTTATTCTTTTTTCGAGGGGACAGTGGTGAGCAGTGAGGTGCACCCATTTCAGTGGCACATACGCGAACTTCTTCTTTTTTAAGGCCCAGTGGCGAGCAGTGGGGTACACTTATTTCAGTGGCACATACACGAACTTCTTCTTTTTTTAAGGGCCAGTGGTGAGCAGAGGGGTGCACCCATTTCTCTGGCACATACACGAACTTCTTCTTTTTTCGAGGGGCAAGTGGTGAGCAGTGGGGTGCACCCATTTCAGCGGCACATACGTGAACTTCTTCTTTTTTAAGGTCCAGTGGCGAGCAGTGGGGTACACGTATTTCAGTGGCACATACACGAACTTCTTCTTTCTTTAAGGGCCAGTGGTGAGCAGAGGGGTGCACCCATTTCTCTGGCACATACACGAACTTCTTCTTTTTTCGAGGGGCAAGTGGTGAGCAGTGGGGTGCACCCATTTCAGCGGCACATACGCGAACTTCTTCTTTCTTTAAGGGCCAGTGGTGAGCAGAGGGGTGCACCCATTTCTCTGGCACATACACGAACTTCTTCTTTTTTCGAGGGGCAAGTGGTGAGCAGTGGGGGTGCACCCATTTCAGTGGCACATACGCGAACTTCTTCTTTTTTAAGGTCCAGTGGCGAGCAGTGGGGTACACCCATTTCAGTGGCACATACACGAACTTCTTCTTTCTTTAAGGGCCAGTGGTGAGCAGAGGGGTGCACCCAATTCTCTGGCACATACACGAACTTCTTTTTTCGAGGCGCAAGTGGTGAGCAGTGGGGTGCACCCATTTCAGTGGCACATACGCGAACTTCTTCTTTTTTTAAGGTCCAGTGGCGAGCAGTGGGGTACACCCATTTCAGTGGCACATACACGAACTTCTTCTTTCTTTAAGGGCCAGTGGTGAGCAGAGGGGTGCACCCATTTCTCTGGCACATACACGAACTTCTTCTTTTTTCGAGGGGCAAGTGGTGAGCAGTGGGGTGCACCCATTTCAGAGGCACATACGCGAACTTCTTTTTTTTTAAGGTCCAGTGGCGAGCAGTGGGGTACACCCATTTCAGTGGCACATACACGAACTTCTTCTTTCTTTAAGGGCCAGTGGTGAGCAGAGGGGTGCACCCATTTCTCTGGCACATACACGAACTTCTTCTTTTTTCGAGGGGCAAGTGGTGAGCAGTGGGGTGCACCCATTTCAGCGGCACATACGCGAACTTCTTCTTTTTTTAAGGTCCAGTGGCGAGCAGTTGGGTATACCCATTTCAGTGGCACATACACGAACTTCTTCTTTTTTTAAGGGCCAGTGGTGCAGAGGGGTGCACCCATTTCTCTGGCACATACACGAACTTCTTCTTTTTTTAAGGGCCAGTGGTGAGCAGAGGGGTGCACCCATTTCTCTGGCACATAGACGAACTTCTTTTTTCGAGGGGACAGTGGTGAGCAGTGGGGTGCACCCATTTCAGTGGTACATACGCGAACTTCTTCTTTTTTCGAGGGGCAAGTGGTGAGCAGTGGGGTGAACCCATTTCAGTGGCACATACGCGAACTTCTTTTTTTAAGGTCCAGTGGCGAGCAGTGGGGTACACCCATTTCAGTGGCACATACACGAACTTCTTCTTTCTTTAAGAGCCAGTGGTGAGCAGAGGGGTGCACCCATTTCCCTGGCACATACACGGACTTCTTTTTTCGAGGGACAAGTGGTGAGCAGTGGGGTGCACCCATTTCAGTGGCACATACACGAACTTCTTCTTTTTTTAAGGGCCAGTGGTGCAGAGGGGTGCACCCATTTCTCTGGCACATACACGAACTTCTTCTTTTTTTAAGGGCCAGTGGTGAGCAGAGGGGTGCACCCATTTCTCTGGCACATAGACGAACTTCTTTTTTCGAGGGGACAGTGGTGAGCAGTGGGGTGCACCCATTTCAGTGGTACATACGCGAACTTCTTCTTTTTTCGAGGGGCAAGTGGTGAGCAGTGGGGTGAACCCATTTCAGTGGCACATACGCGAACTTCTTCTTTTTTTAAGGTCCAGTGGCGAGCAGTGGGGTACACCCATTTCAGTGGCACATACACGAACTTCTTCTTTTTTTAAGAGCCAGTGGTGAGCAGAGGGGTGCACCCATTTCCCTGGCACATACACGGACTTCTTTTTTCGAGGGACAAGTGGTGAGCAGTGGGGTGCACCCATTTCAGTGGTACATACACGAACTTCTTCTTTTTTCGAGGGGACAGTGGTGAGCAGAGGGGTGCACCCATTTCTCTGGCACATACGCGAACTTCTTCTTTTTTTAAGGTCCAGTGGCGAGCAGTGGGGTACACCCATTTCAGTGGCACATACACGAACTTCTTCTTTTTTTAAGAGCCAGTGGTGAGCAGAGGGGTGCACCCATTTCCCTGGCACATACACGGACTTCTTTTTTCGAGGGACAAGTGGTGAGCAGTGGGGTGCACCCATTTCAGTGGCACATACACGAACTTCTTCTTTTTTTAAGGGCCAGTGGTGCAGAGGGGTGCACCCATTTCTCTGGCACATACACGAACTTCTTCTTTTTTTAAGGACCAGTGGTGAGCAGAGGGGTGCACCCATTTCTCTGGCACATAGACGAACTTCTTTTTTCGAGGGGACAGTGGTGAGCAGTGGGGTGCACCCATTTCAGTGGTACATACGCGAACTTCTTCTTTTTTCGAGGGGCAAGTGGTGAGCAGTGGGGTGAACCCATTTCAGTGGCACATACGCGAACTTCTTCTTTTTTTAAGGTCCAGTGGCGAGCAGTGGGGTACACCCATTTCAGTGGCACATACACGAACTTCTTCTTTTTTTAAGAGCCAGTGGTGAGCAGAGGGGTGCACCCATTTCCCTGGCACATACACGGACTTCTTTTTTCGAGGGACAAGTGGTGAGCAGTGGGGTGCACCCATTTCAGTGGTACATACACGAACTTCTTCTTTTTTCGAGGGGACAGTGGTGAGCAGAGGGGTGCACCCATTTCTCTGGCATATACACGAACTTCTTTTTTCGAGGGGACAGTGGTGAGCAGTGGGGTGCACCCATTTCAGTGGCACATACGCGAACTTCTTCTTTTTTAAGGTCCAGTGGCGAGCAGTGGGGTACACCCATTTCAGTGGCACATACACGAACTTCTTCTTTTTTAAGGTCCAGTGGTGAGCAGAGGGGTGCACCCATTTCAGTGGCACACACACGAAATTCTTCTTTTTTCGAGGGGCAAGTGGTGAGCAGTGGGGTGCACCCATTTCAGCGGCACATACGCGAACTTCTTCTTTTTTTAAGGTCCAGTGGCGAGCAGTGGGGTACACCCATTTCAGTGGCACATACACGAACTTCTTTTTTTAAGGGCCAGTGGTGAGCAGAGGGGTGCACCCATTTCTCTGGCACATACACGAACTTCTTCTTTTTTTAAGGGCCAGTGGTGAGCAGAGGGGTGCTCACCACTGGCCCTTAAAGCAGAGGGGTGCACCCATTTCAGTGGCACATACGCGAACTTCTTCTTTTTTAAGGTCCAGTGGTGAGCAGTGGGGTACACCCATTTCAGTGGCACACACACGAACTTCTTCTTTTTTTAAGGGCCAGTGGTGAGCAGAGGGGTGCACCCATTTCTCTGGCACATACACGAACTTCTTTTTTCGAGGGGCAAGTGGTGAGCAGTGGGGTGCACCCATTTCAGTGGCACATACGCGAACTTCTTCTTTTTTAAGGTCCAGTGGTGAGCAGTGGGGTACACCCATTTCAGTGGCACACACACGAACTTCTTCTTTTTTTAAGAGCCAGTGGTGAGCAGAGGGGTGCACCCATTTCCCTGGCACATACACGGACTTCTTTTTTCGAGGGACAAGTGGTGAGCAGTGGGGTGCACCCATTTCAGTGGTACATACACGAACTTCTTCTTTTTTCGAGGGGACAGTGGTGAGAAGAGGGGTGCACCCATTTCTCTGGCATATACACGAACTTCTTTTTTCGAGGGGACAGTGGTGAGCAGTGGGGTGCACCCATTTCAGTGGTACATACGCGAACTTCTTCTTTTTTCGAGGGGCAAGTGGTGAGCAGTGGGGTGCACCCATTTCAGTGGCACATACGCGAACTTCTTCTTTTTTAAGGTCCAGTGGTGAGCAGTGGGGTACACCCATTTCAGTGGTACATACGCGAACTTCTTCTTTTTTCGAGGGGCAAGTGGTGAGCAGTGGGGTGCACCCATTTCAGTGGCACATACGCGAACTTCTTCTTTTTTTAAGGGCCAGTGGTGAGCAGAGGGGTGCACCCATTTCTCTGGCACATACACGAACTTCTTTTTTCGAGGGGCAAGTGGTGAGCAGTGGGGTGCACCCATTTCAGTGGCACATACGCGAACTTCTTCTTTTTTAATGTCCAGTGGTGAGCAGTGGGGTACACCCATTTCAGTGGCACACACACGAACTTCTTCTTTTTTTAAGGGCCAGTGGTGAGCAGAGGGGTGCACCCATTTCTCTGGCACATACACGAACTTCTTTTTTCGAGGGACAAGTGGTGAGCAGTGGGGTACACCCATTTCAGTGGCACATACACGAACTTCTTTTTTTAAGGGCCAGTGGTGAGCAGAGGGGTGCACCCATTTCTCTGGCACATACACGAACTTCTTTTTTCGAGGGGACAGTGGTGAGCAGTGGGGTGCACCCATTTCAGTGGTACATACGCGAACTTCTTCTTTTTCCGAGGGGCAAGTGGTGAGCAGTGGGGTGCACCCATTTCAGTGGCACATACGCGAACTTCTTCTTTTTTTAAGGTCCAGTGGCGAGCAGTGGGGTACACCCATTTCAGTGGCACATACACGAACTTCTTCTTTTTTTAAGGGCCAGTGGTGAGCAGAGGGGTGCCCCCATTTCTCTGGCACATACA
The DNA here is from genome assembly GCF_043290135.1 of Rhipicephalus microplus. NCBI lineage: Eukaryota > Metazoa > Arthropoda > Arachnida > Ixodida > Ixodidae > Rhipicephalus > Rhipicephalus microplus. The sequence goes on along the minus strand of NC_134710.1, from coordinate 91,843,840 downwards.
CGAACTTCTTCTTTTTTCAAGGGGACAGTGGTGAGCAGTGAGGTGCACCCACTTCCGTAGCACATACACGAACTTCTTTTTTCGAGTACCATTGTTGAGCAGTGGGGTTCATCCATTTCCATACGCGAACTTTTTCAAGGGGCCAGTTGTGAGCAGTGGAGTGCACCCATTTCATTGGCAAATACACAAACTTCTTTTTTCAATAGGTGGCAGCCGACGTTGCCATGCCAATCTCGCCCATTTATTTCTAGGGCCGTAGCAGAGCGGCGGTGGCTGAACTACCATACCAGTACGCGAGCTCGTTCTGACTGCTCGCGTCTTGAGAATAAAATGCGCAAGAAGCGTGGCGGTAAATTGTGATGATTATGAATGATGATTATGACCATGACTCCACAGATTACCCCCCCCCCACAGCAGAAATGAACCTGGTATGGTTAAGGTTTACGTACTATCGGGAGCCAATAGGTTCCTGGTGAACGGCTCTGGCAGTTGCGCAGCGGGTGAGAGGCGTGACAAAGGCAAGATGTCGAAAAGAGCAGTCGGAGTCGAGAACACTCGTCGCTAACGCTAGTAGTAGGTCGTTGATGCTGTTGCGGGTACGCAAGCCGGCTCATGCGGAAGCATCGGGGTCGAACACCGCGCCACGTACACTGCCCGTAATGAGATGCACGGCAAGTGGGCCGTCAGTGCATCGTGTACAGGGAGTAGAAGCTGTGGTAGTCTTAAAGGTTCTGTCTACACCATGTGGTGGCGTTGATGAGTGGTTGAGAAAATGTCGCTGTGTTCGGTGCTGAGGGCAACGGCTTTGTCGACGTGCATGACGACACGGGTGGAAGACATGCGATATGATTGGGCGTCACCGATGTGACCAACGTGTCTGCGTCGTGGACATGCCTCTGGTGGGGCGGGCCCGTGCTCGTCGCATCGCATGTGTTCGCATCTGCTCTGCCATAGGCGGACTAGGCACGTCGTCGTCAGTCGCATCAGTTATAGTTGTATCATCTTGGAAGTTCGGCGGTAGTTGGTTAGGGGCTTGAACTTTGGCTACGACGTTCAACCGCCGCGCCACGCCCGTCGCCAAGTTTGTGCCCAGCTCGAGTCAGAACTAGTTCATGCTCCTGGTGGTTTGGTCATTGACACCCGCCACCACTCCGCTTCAGCAGATCCCAATAATAGAGCGCTTTAGAACGTTTTTACGGCCTGCTTCACTCTGAGTTGGCCCGAAGCTGCAGTGGAGCGGTGGATAGTTTTCTCGTTTTAGTTATGTCTTTTCTGTTCAGGAGCGGAACTTCCACAGTTGCAGCGCCCTCGGGCCAAGTTAATCCTCGTTAAATAAATTTCTGACCCCTTTTACAAAGTAAAACAAGTTTACATTACGAATTACTCATTCATTTTTACAATGCGTTACCAGTCTTACCGAAAAATAAACAAAGCGCCGACTTGATGATAACCACGCGATAGTCAGCGAGATTGCTCTCCTGGGCCAGTTTAGTTTACTTGGACACCAACGCATCAGCGATGGTGTGTTCAGCAGTGCCGTCTTGTTTACTTCGTGTCACCTTCCCTTATACGACGACTTGGAGTAAGCACAAATGCCTGTTTATGGCACAGCACTTTGGCGGCTTGCGATCCGCAGACGTACGTGAAGCCACCATGCACGTGGGAAGCACGTTAGGCACTGGAGGCAGCAGTCTTGGAAAATGTGGGCAGTCGATGCACGCGTCAGGGAAGGCGCACGCTCGACACCTCTGGCCGGCAGGAACGGCAACCACGCTCCGTTGCAGCGCCTGGTGGAACTGTGACTATAAACACGCAGCGCCATCTCTGGCAGAAAAAGGATGAAAAATGGGGATGTAAGTCGCGAGTTTTCCCTTCTTTCCACCACGCTGCCGCTCGCCTCCGTGCACGTACAGGGCTCTCGCGCTGCACCTGAAGTGCCGAGCAATGCACCGCTTGAAAGAAATCTCCCAGTTGGACAGGCACTTCGACAAGCGAACGTAATCAATGTAGAAAAGTTTGTAACCACATTTACATTGCGGAGCAGATGACAACGACGCCTGACTTAAGGAGAAATGCATTTCCGAAGTCCACGACTTTACCATATACGATAGGCCGAGGCAAGCTTCTTTCTGTTATATACGTTAAATATATTTAATGCTCTATAGGCAGTGCGAAATCAAGTCAAGCACGTGATTGATGTTCTACGTGGTCAGCAACAAAAAAAGAAATGATTGTGGTTTCTATATGCATACTGGCAGTAATTGTCGCATACTGTCATGACCGAACTTTCGCAGCGTGTAAAAAAGAAACGAGGATGGCACAGTCATAGCACTAAAAACGTTATCAGGTTAGAGTCGTGTCTTCTGTATGACTAAAGCATCGTCCGCTGACTAAGTTGAGAGGCAGCGGTGGATAAATGAGCCAATTGGTGACGCTCTTTCACCCTCCGCTTGGGTGCGGCATGTGTGCCGGCACGTGCATTGCGGCTGTGCGGCGAGCACGTGGAACGGCTCTAAGCGAAGCGTGGGCCTCGCTCCGCTATCCCGCTTGCGGCTAAGCAAAGAGCGCATGCGCGCTCACGCCCCCGCTTTGCTTAGCTGCTGAGCGGATCGTAAAAATGCCAAACTAAAGTGCTCTAATGTGCCGAGATCGGCATAGTCACGCTGGCCACCTACACGTCTTTTCGCGTCTCTCGTCTCCCTCGCTACAAGCGTAATCGCTAAAATGAAAGGGGCTACGGTTCGAAACTTTGTGTCACCTTTGTGTCGAGTGCTAAAACACTTTCTTAAACACATACACACACACACACACACACACAAACACGCATACACACACACACACACCCCTGAGATCTGGTGGCTGGGATGCTCGACTGCTGACTGAAAGGTCGCGCGACCGAATCTCGTTCTAGGCGAAAGCATTGTTAAGCCCTAGTTACATCAGAGCTCCGACATATTTGTATAAATGATGATGGCGGTGATGGGTTTAAGACATATGTGAGCGCTGACTGCGTAGTTCATCATCTTTATGCTCGCTGGCTTGTCCCCTGATCCCAACAGCAGCTTATGACAACTCACACGTTTCAAAGTTCACGATGGAAAAGTAATTCCGCAAATTCACCATCGTCTAAGTAACCGATGGGTCTCGACCATTCTTCACTGTCTTCCACTCCAAGATTTTGAAGCCTTTCACGACGACTGGATGGCTGGCCACTTAAGTTTTCTGGAAACCTACGATTGCATGAAGACTGGCTGCTTTTTGCCTGACCTCTCCACCTCCAGTAGGTCAATTCCTGTTTATCATGGCAGCCCCGAAAACGTTCGACATCTCTTCCCACCGGTCGTTAACAGCCACTGCCACGATCATCCACTCCCTCCGAGGTCGTGGACATAAAACTGTATGGACCTCCTCACTTACAACCACTGGTCACCTCTAGATAGCTACTGCTGTGGACCACTTAACTCGCTACGCTGACACAGTAGCTCTTCTTTCTGGCACTGCCTCCGAAATTGCCTGCTTTGTCCTTCGTGCCATTATATTGCGTCATGGCGCCCCTCACGTTCTTAGTGACCATGGCAGGACATTTCATTGTCACATTCTACAGGCCTCTGACACCATTCATAAGACCACCTCAGCATATTATTCACAGACAAATAGTGTCACCAAGCGTTTTCATCGAACTTTGCCAGACATGATCTCTATGTATGTTCAGCCCGATCACAGGAACTGCGACACTATATTACCTTTCGTCACCTTTGTGTACAAGGCAGCAATAACGCACTATAGCCCATTTTTTCTCGTGTATGGCCGTCTAGCCTCTTTTGTTATAGACGCCAGCTTTTGTACACGTCATCTGTCCCATTTGCGTCTCTTCCAGAACAATTAGCTGCCTGCGTCACCCACTACCAAGAAATTGCCGGCGCCAACACGTCTACCAAGAGGAATGTTCGTTGTGGTGTGACACGAAAAGTTGCTTCGTTTCACTCAGGTGACGAAGTGCTTCTCTCGACACCTGTTTGCAAACCGGGGCTCTGTGAAAAATTCGTTCACAGATACGCGGATCCTCCTACACCATGCTTGAACGTCTGCGGTGAATTATTGCGTCGCTCCTGTTAGTTCAGCATCTGACCGCCATCGTCGTGGTACCGAGATCGCCCATGTGTCTTACCTGAGGCCCTATATCCGTTGCTCGTACCCTGACCAAATGAACGTCTTGCTGACCGCTTTCGGGATGTGAGGCTCACACATAATATTTCTCAGCAGTAGGGTGCCAAGTATTGTGTCGTCGCTGTGTTACTCCTGATAAAAACTATTGACCATCTCCCCGAAGGGAACCTTGATGGGACGCGAAGCAGCAGCGGTGCGCACGGCGTTGTCCGGGTTGAAACAGGCACCGACGCGGGTGCTGTAAGAACGATTTCAAGCGAAACTCGGTGTAGCGTTTACTCAAGTAAACGTTTGTTTGACACGCGAAGACACGGGAGGCGGGACGCGTTGAAGACGCTTGCTGTCGGCTTCCTTGGCTCGCGTCTCGTCGGTGTTACCCGCGCGCCTTCTGTATTTTCGAACACGTTTGGTGTTCTTGACTCGCACCTCATCGGTGTCGCTGGTCGTCCACTGCCGACTCTTGCGTTCGGCTTCCCTGGCTCGCGCCTCGTTGGTGTTGACGTCACCATTTGCAAACCCGATAGGCTTCGCTAACCGTCGCAACGCCGGCGTCGGTCGGAAAAGGTACGCGCATACTAGCGAGAAGCATGCCGCGACGGCGTCCCACCCGTCGGCGCGATCACGCGGCAAGCAGGGGCGCGCTGTCTACATTGTCAGCGCCGCGAGATTCTCGAGGCACGCGCAGCGCGTGCACCCGCGGCTCGCGGCTTCTCCTCGCCGACATATAGAAAGTGGCCGCATGGGTGAGATGATGGCCACGTGAGGAGTGGGCTCTAGCGTTGCGAACGGTGGAGAGGGTGAAGCGAGAGAGAGCTGACACGTGGCTAGCGCGCGGCAGGTGAGTGAGAGAGACGTCACCACGCACTGCTTAGAGGGCGTAAGCTACTTGGCACCACTCCAACACCTGCGGCGAGGGTAGCGGGGCGGACGGAAGGACAGCATTAGGCAGGCTAGTCAAAAAGCACCTTCACATCCAAAATTTGTCTGTTGACGCCATGTATTTCGGACAAAATTCGTGTGAATACAGACTCCATTGTCTTCAACGATCCTTTATATTTGACCTCGCGGTGGGTTTTCTTTGTCAAGCAGAAGTGTTTAATATCTGCATACCTGCCATCTGGCTGCCGATAAACGCCTGTATTTGAAGAAGGAGCAGTACACACTTCAATCATTGTTGTTGCTTATTTTGTAGCATCTCCAACTTACCTTGAAGAGTGTCGATAACACCTGGTACCCACATAACCACACATTTCCCGTTGTGTGTTTAGAAATGATGAATTGGCAAAGCAAAGGTAAACTAGCGGCTCTTGGCGTTCGTAGATAATGATATTTTGTAAATGTCAATGTTGTTGGCCTAGCCCGCCACGGTGCTTTGGTGGGTGTGGTCTTTGCAACTGCTCACTCGAAGGTCGCTGGATTGAAAGCCTGCCGTGGCGGTGTTTTCATGAAGGTGAAAATGTTAGGTGCTGGTGTACTTAAATAAAATAATTTGATTGACATGTGGAGTTTAATGTCCAAAAACCGCTATATGATTATGAGAGACGCCATAGTGAAGGGCTCCGGAAATTTCGACCACGTGGGGTTCTTTAGCGTGAACCCAAATCTGAGCACACGGGCTTAGAACGTTTTCGCCTCCATCGAAAATGCAGCCGCTGCAGCCAGACTTCGATCCCACTGCCTGCAGGTCAGCATCCTAGTGCCTTAGCTGCTGGACCACCACGGTGGGGCATACTTAATTAAGGTACCCATTAAATTTCCACATGTGACAGAAATTTTTGGAGTTTTTTATTACGGCAAGCCTCATATTGTAATCATTGTTTTGTGACGTAAAAGCACCGACATTATTATTATTATTATTATTATTATTATTATTATTATTATTATTATTATTATTATTATTATTATTATTATTATTATTATTATTATTATTATTATTATTATATACGCGCATACACACGCCGAAATAAACGCAGCAAAATCTGTATGAATCGTTTTTGTCGTAGCAGCGCTTCCACTCCGCCTGTTGTTATCGGTGTCAGTTGCCGTCCTGTTTTTGAAATCCAATCTTAGCTGTCCTGAATTATCGTTAACACGAAGCCCTATCATAAGTAATTGGCGAATTGAACCTTCCTACTATCGTTTGGTGAACCACTGCTCGACCTGTAACAAAAGAACATCGTCGAAAGCGAATGCGTATAGACGGGTCTTACGTTTGTCCTGGCAAAAATAGCTATTAGCCCCGAGAAGTTGGAGTGGCGCCGCCTGGCGGATGACTTCAGGGCACGGACTCTTCGATGTGATCCGCGGCGCGCCTACATAATGATGCGCTCACTTCGTGCGCTGTTCCAGTGTTTGCGTTCACTTTTAGCTTCTCTCAAGGTGCAGATGAATGAAGAAAACTTATGTGGTAATGTTTCAGGTAAAACAATAAAAAGTATACTTTTGCTTCTGCGCAATCACGGGCTAGGTTGTATGTCAATGTGAGATGAGTGAAAAGGTCTGTGTCGCGCTGCTAACCCCGATGATGAATTCCATTGGTGGACACGACAGCCGCATTCCGACAGGTGTGAAAATCAAAAACACGTTTCTGTTTGGATACAACAAACTCATTGACGCATAAACATAATGAAGGGATGAAGACACCATATTTAAACTATAAGGTTGAGAGGTGCATGGGTGATTCCCTTTGGGGATATCAGGGCTCCTCCTCTACTAGAATAATTTGTACCGGAGGAATCCACATATTTACGTACAGCGCTTTCACAGGTGTATCAAGCCCCACGCTCGCGTGCATCATCGAGTATCGCAACATGTACCGGAAGGTTCTCGCCCTAGAACACCGCCACTGGTGTTGTGTTTTTCTCGTGTACTTGCTCGCTTAAATCAACAGGTAACTCCTACTCTCACAACAAACAAAAAAGCAAGAACTCCAAGACAGCCCCATGAAGTTGTGCATTGCAAGAATTTGTCACTGAAGATTAACTCGGTAAAACATGTTAGCAGCAAGAACAGCATTGTAAACCAAACCAAGAGGTTTTTTTTTGTTTGGTTCGACTGGGGGTGGAGTCCGCTTCTGCTCATCCTTCCCCCTCGAAATTTCTCTTGGCACTGCTCTGTTCATTTTTCTTTTCTGATTGACATTTCCTGGTACCTGTTTATGGTGCGGGCGAATTATTTGTTTTTCATACCTCACAATAAAAAATGTACTTGCTCACTGAACACGTTGCTTACTTTCATGTTTCGCTCGAAATAATTTTGAAGCTTTAAATGACCAAAATTATTGAGGTCAAGTGTGGTTGAGGTTAGGTGCGGAGAGAGAGAGGGAAAAAATAAAATGAGAGAAAGGCAGGGAGATTAGCAAGAAATTGGAGCATCTGGTTTGCTACCCTGCACTAAGGAAAGGGAGAGTGGGGAAGAAAGATGGCAAAGAAAGCGAAGAGCGAAATAGACGTGGGAAAAGAAGAAAAAATTGTGAGGGTGCTATAGCCTATACAATAGGCCACTACCATGCAAAAAGTTCAATAAAGCCACTGATTTTTTGTGCGAAGACAGATCATGTCGCCTTTCAAGTACTGATTGTTCTCACAAAGGTCTGTCGTCAAAGCAAGCTAACGCAGCAGCTAACTGTCGTCTTTGCACGCTGTAACCAGAGTGGTGATGAAGAACGTGCTCTATCGTTTCATCGCTGCCGCAATGATCGTAAGCAGCACTGTCTTACATGATGATTAGGAAGGCGAAAACTTTGGTGAAAGTGACAGCAAGCCACAGTCAGCACAGCACCGTTGTCTTTAGTCGAGCGAGTCCGGACGGAGACCGAAGTCGACGAGACGTGTCCGGCCTATGCAGTCGCGTGTGCCGTAAGCACTGAGAGTTCCACAGGGACTTTACTTCTTCATTAGCGATTTTTCGGATTCTCATTGCAGCCTCAGTCCTTGAAAATGGGATAGACTCTTCTTCACCATCTTCGTGTGCTGATCAAGCAGCTGCATTGGCATGTTCGTTGCGCAATATGCCGCGGTGACTTGGAAGCCACTGAAACGCGATTTCGTGTCCTTCGTCAAAGAGGTGGTGAAGCAGCTCTCTAATTTCCAGCACTAGTTGTTCATGAGGACCCCGGCGTAAGGCGAATACCGAACCCTGTAGTACTGCCTTGGAGTCCATGAACACGCTCCTTTTCTTGGCTTCTTGATGTTTATTGATGTTAACTGCACTACGTAGAGCAGCAAGTTCAGACACTGTCGATGACGTATGGTGGGATAACCGAATCTTCGTCGTTGTCGCTGTTGCAGGAAAGATCACCGACCCTGCAGACCCATCCACTTTAGTTGAAGCGTCAATATATAGATAGTTATGCTCACTGTACTTCTCATACAACAAGAGAAGAGAAAGCTGCTTTAGCACTGGAGACGAGAGCCGGGCTTTTGACCGTATTCCTGGAACCGTGAGTTCAACATGTGAATGAGTGACACACCATAGGAGAGTTGCAATTCTGGACGAAGTTGTATATCTCGTGGGTATGCGTGTGCGATATGACAAGACTGCCTGGCGAAATGAGGCTGAGGTCGGTCTTCTGGCAGTGAGGCTATAGATGATGGGTAGGGGCGCAAGTAAGATGCCTCACGTGTGCTCTGAGCACTTGCATTACAATATGTGTCTTAAGCGGGTAGTCATTTGCGATCGCAATTGTCTCGGCTTTTGATGAACAACGCGGTGAAACCAGACAAACTCGCAGAGCCATAACCTGGATGCTTTCGAGAGTGCGAGTGCTGGTTCTGGAGGTATTGGTCAACACAGGCAAGCTGTATCGCAAATAGTCGAGAAAAAGCGTCTTGTACAATTGTAAAATTGCAAGTACTGAAGTCCCCCAATTTTTTCCTCTAAGATATTTGAATAAGATAGCAATGTCTGTCCGCGTCTTAGCAATTGGGCCACATGTGGGCCCCAGCAGAGGTCTCTATCAATGAATACGCCTAGAAATCTGTACGTCCTGACATATGGTATGACCTGGCCGTCGATATATATAGTGTATGGTCTCATTAATTTCGACTACAAGCAATCAATGTGCATTTCGCTGGCGAGATTTTCACACCCTGTTCATTGAGGTACACTGATATCAACGTCACAGCTTTCTGAAGCCTTGTGCGTACCTGAGGTCTTGTCATGCCAGATGTCCAGACGCAGATGTCGTCAGCATACATAGATAGCTTGACCACACTCGGTAGTCGTTCCACAAGAGCAATGAGAACGAGGTTGAAGAGGGTTGGACTCAAAAAACCGCCTTGCGGAACTCCAAGATGCGTGGGGTGTTGGAAGGCTGGACCATCTGCAGTGTTCACAAATAAGGCCCGATTTTGTAAATAACTGCGTGTTCAACAATACAGTTGTTCACCTAGGCCCCCTGACTGAATGGCTCCGAGGGTGGCGCCATGAAGTACGTTGTCGTATGCTCCTTTTACATCATGGAACATTGCTACAGATAATCGTTTACATGCCTTTTGATCCTGGACATACGTGACAAGATCTTTAACATTGTCAATGGAACATCGGTGACGGCGAAAACCATTGATTGATTGATATGTGTGGTTTAACGTCCCAACAGCACCATATGAATTTAAAAGACGCCTTAGTGGAGGGCTCCGAAAATTTCGACCACCTGGGGTTCTTTAACGTGCACCCAAATCTGAACACGCGGGCCTACATTTCCGCTTCCATTGGAAATGCAGCCGCCGCAGCCGGTATTTGACCCCGCGACATGCGGGTCAGCGGCCAAGTACCTTAGCCACTACACCACTATGGCGGGGCTCGACGAAAACCATCCATGGCGTTCGAATATATGTCGTAGTATTCAAGGTACCATAAACCTGGCCAAGATCATTCTCTCTGTAGTGAAGAGGAATGCCCACTACCCAAGCGACATCGACACGTTCGCGCGAGGCGCGAGCTGGGACTGCCTGGTTGCTCCTGCGACGACCTTGCAAGCACAACTTTTCGGATGACTTTTCCAGCACAACTCATAGTGCGATCAGTGGGTAAGAGGTAATGTCCAGGGGAGATTTGCCAGGCTTAAGAGGTGGTATCAAGCGGCTAATCTTCCAATCTAGCGGAACGATGCCAGCTTGCCAGGATTCATTGAAGATGTTAAGGACTGCTTCTCGTGCCCGTTCCCCAAGGTGGCACAGCATTCGGTAAGAAATGCCATCCGGGCCAGTCGACGACGACCTATTACATAAAACAAGCGCTGCATCAAGCTCCTGTGATGTAAACGGTAGATCCCTGCGTGGGTCCCATGAGTTATGAATATGGTTCACTGTATGTAGGCTTGTGTACGTTGTCTGGGCCACAATCATATCGCAGAAATCTTGTGATACCTCAATTTCATGTCGGCGATGGAAAAGTGGAAGGGCTTTGAAAGGAAAGAGCTGTGCTTGTACAGAACGTAGGCCTCGCACTGTTCTCCATATTTGAGACAGTGGTTTATGAGGATCTAGCGACGCACAAAATTTCCTTCATCGTTGGGTGTCTAACTTGTCGAGGCGTTGTTGTATCTTCTTTTCGATGCGCTGGGCTGTTCATAGATCGTCTGTGGAATCAGTGTGTTGGTATCTTCTTTCAGCACGATGGTAGATCGCACGAAGTCTCTCTAGCTTGAGGTCAAATTCAGAGTACGGCGGAAAGCATATTACTGTGCGCATAGCCGCATGTGCAGTTTCCTTAATAGCTTGCTGAAGACCATGGAAGAGGCCTTTCTCACAAGCATCCTCAAGTTGAGTTTTGAACATCGTCCAATCTATTCTTCGTGTCATGGTAGATTAGTACGTGTTCTAAATGCCTTTGATCTTCAGGTAAGCGGCAATATGGTCGCTTCCGTGTGTTTCATTGTCCAAAAACCACTTTACCCGTGTAGTGAATCGGCGCGAAACATAAGACAAATCAAGGCAATTGCTACATGTGGTGCCCCGCAAAACCGTAGGATTTGCGTCATTCAGAACGACAAGACCATAGCTGGAAACCAATGATGCTAGACGTCGTCCCGTCGAATTAGCCTTTGAGCTTCGCCAGATGGGATTTTGTGCATCGAAGTCCCCAGTTATAACCCACAGACCCAGATGTGCCCTGAATATGCTGTCCAGTTTGTTGGTGTCTAATCGACTTGGTGGGGATATATACACACCCAGGAGGGTGAATGTCACCTTTCCATTTTTAACAGTCAAGCACACATACTGATTGTCGTCGTCAGGTTGCATTAGCTGGACGACGTAAGCTCCCGGCGAATAAATACAACAACCTTGCTACTTTCAATGTAACCTAATGAGAGAAATGACTTGTAGCCGGATAGTCTGATTGGGTGCGATAATATTGGTTCACATATAACCATGATAGGAAATCGGTATAGACGAGCAAACTGACGGGAATCAGAGATGCGAGATCTAAGACCTCTTGCGTTACACTGAAAAATGGACGATTCTCTGACCTCTTTTTGAAACGACTTGTGGTTGCCGACCATGGCTTTACTGGAGGATTGCAAGGACAGGGCTCAACGCGACCAGCACTTGTAGGCCGCTCCTAGCAGTTGGCGTGTCAATGCTTCTCAGGAGACCTCTGAGGACACTAAAATAGATCACAGCATAAGAATAATTTGACGATCTGCTGTCGGAGCCTCACCAACAGCAGCATTGGCTTTCACTGGACGGAGAGAGCGGGAAGGCTGTTGAGAAGGCTGTGCGTTCGCAAGCGCCGGCCAGTCTTGTGGGGAGGGAGGCTTCACCGGTGGAGGTATTCTTGTGCTCTCCGGCTTTCTACTAGATGTTGATGGTAGTGTAGATTCTATTAGCGTTTGTGACGTGGTGGTAGAACACTTCAGTAATTCATGCAAATCAGGGTATAGGACTACATAATTCCTGGCGACTGTTGAGAAAAAAGCTGTACATATGATTCCGGTGAACGGAGATATCTCATTATTTCCGAAATTGTTGTGTGTGTGGTAGTATTACTTTATTAGTTTGACGAATATGTTACGTAAGTGCTTATGACAGTCATATTTATGTATTGGCTCTTGCTAGAGAAAGCGCAGTTCTGTCAAATCATTTAGATCGTTCGCAGACGCTGGCGTAACTTGCACGGTAATGAATTGAAAAATTGAAAATGTTCCAATTTCATTTCTGATACTTCGGCACTGACATGTTCTAATCCCGAAGTCTATGCCTAATTGTACTTACGTTGTTGTCACTTGGTATAATTTCTTGGCAATCATTGTGTAGCCTATGCGATATGAACAACGAACGTCTCCTCCTGCATCACCGTGTTCACCATAAATCTTTCGTTCGGACAGGAGTCTGCATATCCTAAGCAAAATATGGAAACTTCTTACAGGTCGAAAAATTTTCACTAGTCGTGGAACCTTGCACCTTGTATGCAGAGAAGTTTGCGTCACGAAATTCAGGAGTAATCACCAACGTATCGCTAAAGAGCGTGTACTTGGCGGGCGCACAAAAAGGCGATAAGCGCCGGTGGAGCAGGCGAGTCTTTGCCGTGACGTCACATCTCCGCGACTGAAGCGACGCCAGTCTTTGTTCTCGGGGCTACTAGCCCCCATGTGGCACAGCAAGAAAGTATCCAAGATATTACACGTTGTCTTAAATTGATACACCAATAACAATTTGCCATTGACACATTTGCGTGGCTTAGCGATCACTCAGTGCTACGTCAAGTAATTTCGATGCATCTTCCGTGTCCAAAATAAGCAAAAGTTGGATCTATAATAAAGGCGACGACGTTTATATACATATTGAGCTCTTGTAATTGTTTTGCATCGTCTCTTCAAACTAACCTACAAATACTGAACAGCTAGATGGGGACGTGAACGGGCAGCTATAGATGCACAGACTCCGAGTGCTGAAAGTTAAGGATATACACATGCACTTTTTCGACAAGAAAAAAAACACCATGTATGTTTCTAAACCATGATGAATATTATTAGAAAAATTGAGAGTCTCTTTACTGAACGCTGAGAGGAGCAAGCATATGAGTTCGCAAGACACTTGTTCATTGAGTTTTGGGACGCTGGATTCTCTTACTCATGAGTCCTAATAACACACAACAGTCTTGGAATATTTTAAACCAATCCACAGAGTATTCAGCCGTTCGCCTTTTATGACGATCAAAATATTTCGATTTCCCATCTCAAAATTACCGAAGTGTTCAAGTATGCATTAAAGGAATGTATACTTGGACATTTGGAGTTTGCTTACGAGCTCTATGGCGTATACTTTTCGAATTTCCATGCGTCAGTGGCTAGACCAGGCCCGCAATCGCTTTCACTTGAAATTATGCATCCTGATCCTGTATCATTGGTATTTGTTCAAGCATATGTTTAAAATGCTAAGCACATCACAAGTTACAATTTGTCATATTTCTCAGTAGACTTTGTGATCACGAGCAGTGTGGAATCACTCTAACTAGGGTCTGCTTATTCCATTCGCGAGGAAAGATTCTTCATCACTGTGTAGCCATTACCACTCCATTTCCCTAATCAGCGTCTCTTCAAAATCAATGCTACGTGTACTTTGACGCTAAAACTCTAGTGTTTTAACACCTGCAAAAGCCATTCGTGGTATCTGTGATACACAGCTAAACTTATTCACAAACCACGCTTTTCTATAGTTATGGTACTCGGCCGGTGACCCGCAGGTCGCGGGATCGAATCCCGGCGGCCACGGCTGCAATTTCGATGGAGGCCAAAATGCTTGAGGCCCGTGTGCTCAGATTTAGGTGCACGTTAAAGAACCCCAAGATGTCGAAATTTTGGGAGCCCTCCACTGCAGTGTTTGCCATAATCAAATCAGCGTATGAAGACGTTAAACCCCAACAGTTACTATTAGTATTACAAACAGCATTAAGCTCTAAAGTTACAGGCCAAAATTCCAGTTGATGGGCTCTGTTTAGATTTAAAAAAAGGATTGACATCGTTACGCATGAAAGGTTCCTTCTAAACCTTGCTCAATCACCCGATAATCATTTCTTACGCTATTTCTGGTCTAAAAAGCAGCCTCTTGTTTTTCCAATAAACACTCCTCCTATAGAAGCTAAGTTTTCTCTTGAATGTTCCAAGGTAACAAGACTTGATGCCCCTCATTTTCCTTCAATTTGTTAGTGATTTACCCTCGTAACTATTTTCGAACAACCGTCTTTTCACGGACGATATTGAACCATTACTATTACTGATGACCACCCATTGCAAGATGATCTTGAAAAAGTGGCCATTCATTGAAACTTGAGACATTTCACTAGAAAATAAAAATACATTACTGGTAGCTTTCCAAAGGTGGAAGCACCGCCACTTTTTCATGCATGCACATCCTCTGTAACCACAAGATCTTTACGGTGGAGTCAATCAAGTATTTCGGTGTTATTCTTTCAGATAACCTTTCTGAACATTCTCACGCCACTAACATTACCAAAGAAACTTGGTACGATTGGTTACTTCCGCATCAACATGCGCATTGCTATTCAGTATACTTGACGCTGGTAACTTATTTGTCGCGATTTCTAGTTAACCAACGTTTTTTTTTCTCTTTCGAAGTTTTCAGTTTCGTAGAATGGTTAGTTGCAATGTGCTTTGAGGAACGCTTTTATTAAGAGAACCAAGAGAAGAGGTCATTTGGGCATATTTCTAATTGCACGTTTACCGCAAGAGAACTAAGAGGCATGCGCTAGTCAGTGAACGCAAGCCCCACTGAAATAAGAGAAGAAATGTGTGCTACAGTCTGCAGACAAACCACCTGAGCAAGTGGATGGAATAGGCAATTTGCGTAGTTTACCAGTTTGCCACGCCTCCCACTAATTTGCGGGAAAGTGTATGTGAGACAGACCAGATACAGCCTGAGGTACTCATTACGGGAGTACAAAAACACGTGCCAGATTCTGACAGGCCTGAACTCGTCGACGCCGTGCAAACAGTGCAAATGTTCTCCGAAAATAGACACTGCGAAAATAATTGACACTGCTAAAACTATATATATATATATATATATATATATATATATATATATATATATATATATATATATATATATATATATATATATATATATATATATATATATATATATATATATATATATATAAAGAAGTGTATATCTAAGGCTCGTTTTTCCGTGTCTTGACACAATATTAATGAGATATAACAGACAGTAATGCCAAAAAATATGTAGGGGAAGTTATTAGAACAAATTGAATGTAAATAAAAAGAAAGAAAAGTGGGTGAAAAAATAACCAGCCGTGAGCAGGAAACGAACCTACGACCTTCGAATAACGCGTTCGATGCTCTAACCACTGAGCAATCACAGCGGCTTTCCCTCCATCCACTTTTTTGGGTTTATATGTGAATTTGGAAGTGGGAGTGTCAGTCAGCGCCATCTATAAGCCGAGCAGCGAGTGTGAAACAGCCTTTTATGCGCATGTGTGGCGTCACGTAGCACGTGAACTTATTACGAGCGGGCAGCTGACCAATAGTCCCTCGTATACAACCTAATGACACCAAGTCTGCCAGTACGAGACCCTCGTTAATGAATAAGGGAAAGAAGTGTATATCTAAGGGCTCGTTTTTCCGTGCTTTGACACAATATTAATGAGATATAACAGACAATAATGCCAAGGAGTATATAGGGGAAGTTATTAGAACGAATTGAATGTAAATAAGAAGAAAGAAAAGTGGGGGAAAAAATGACCAGCCGTGAGCAGAATATATATATATATATATATATATATATATATATATATATATATATATATATATATATATATATATATATATATATATATATATAATTGATTGATATGTGGGGTTTAACGTCCCAAAACCACCCTATGATTATGAGAGACGCCGTAGTGGAGGGCTCCGGAAATTTTGACCACCTGGGGTTCTTTAACGTGCACCCAAATCTGAGCACACGGGCCTACAACATTTCCGCCTCCATCGAAAATGCAGCCGCCGCAGCCAGGATTCGAACCCGCGACCTTCGGGTCAGCAGCCGAGTACCTTAGCCACTAGACCACCGCGGCGGGGCTAGCGTCACATATACCAAATTTGGTATTTACAGTAGGTAAATGGATAACAACGGTTTATGACTGGTGGAAACATGATAATCATGAGATGCGTGTCATGTAATAACATGACTACATGTCTCGCTCATGATGCGCTATCGGCCGTTTCGCTTGCTTCACATATGCCAAATTCGGTACTATATGTGACACCAATGGATGACGAAGGTATGTGACTGGTGCAAACATGATAATCATAAGATGAGTGTCATGTGATAACATGACTACATGCCACAGTCAAGACGCCAATACATTTGACGCATTGCGCGTGCTCGCCGGCGTTCATTTCGTCACGTCATGCCGGCGTTGCGACGCCAGGCGCCGGTCCTGCCATGGATATACTTGCAGGCGCGCCGCGCTGCGTTGCTTTGACGCATGCGCGTTTCAGCGTGTCCAGCATCCCTCCGTCACGAAAAGAGGGGGACGCAGTGTTGTCTGGGTAACGCATCCGCGCGAAATGCCGAAATGCAGCATGTGACGTTTCGTGGCGATTGCCCTCCGGCCACGCCGACAGACGCTGGTCACGCCTGGCGTCAGACTTTAAGTGCTTTCGTTTTGATAACGTAGCGTCGTTGTACCCAGCGTGCGCGCGCGTCAACGCTACATTGGAGTATACTCGGCCCTTCATGATGCACTCAAAGCCGTTTTGCTAGCTCCACACATACCAAATTTGGTGTTACGTGACGTCAATGGATGACGAAATATGTGACTGGTACAAACATGATAATCCTGACACGCGTGTCATGTAGGAACATGACAACATACCACGCTCATAGCGTGCTCGCGGTCGTTTTGCTAGCTCCACATATACTGAATTTCGTATCACGTGACGTAAATAGATGACAAAGATAAACGACCCATCCAAACATAATAATCATGACACGGAAGTCATGCACGGCATCATTTACCTCCACCTCGTAACGTTGTGCTGATTTTAAAGTGACATATCATCATTTCTCACTCGTGCTTTTCATATCATCGATTCCCACTGTACGTGGGATCTGCCAATTTTTTTTTTTCTTTATCGTTTGCCCTTCCATTTTTTATTCCAAGTATGTTGTTTGAATTGTATATTGCTATACTGCGATTTGGTTGACCGACCTGCCTTTCCCTTTACTTCTCTCTTTGTGCTTCTCTCTTTCAAGATCGAGCCTATTGGTGCGTTGTGTGGTCTAAGTACCGGCAAAAACTAACCAAAGCTTAAACTACTCAAGTTTCCTTTGACAATCTGCAGATAAGCTGCTGTTTTCATCTGGAATTATATCTCTTACCCGGCACATCTCCCCCATGTTAATAGAGGTTCTTAGTTTGTCCGTATACTTTTCATGTAGCCATGTTACCAGAATACCGGATGCAATCTGCCCACATGCACATATTTATTGAACATAACTTGCTTTCACGAAAGGTAAACTACTCGTGGGATAAGCCTTACGTTTACCGCTATATCTCGTGAAATATAGTGGCTCATGGCTACTCACGATATCCACTTCACGAAGACTCCTGCCGCCGAGTCAAATAAGCCGACGTGCGAATGCTAATTTGTACGACCCTGTTTGAGTCGGATGAACGAAAATATATAGTCGCCTGGAATAAAAAAGCCTCCGAGAGGCTGGATAGGGGTTGCCATCTGGCGGGGCCTGATGAACCAAGCATATATATATATATATATATATATATATATATATATATATATATATATATATATATATATATATATATATATATATATATATATATATATATATATTGATTGATTGATATGTGGGGTTTAACGTCCCAAAACCACTCTATGATTATGAGAGACGCCGTAGTGGAGGGCTCCGGAAATTTAGACCACCTGGGGTTCTTTAACGTGCGCCCAAATCTGAGCACACGGGCCTACAACATTTCCGCCTCCATCGGAAATGCAGCCGCCGCAGCCGGGATTCGAACCCGCGCCCTGCGGGTCAGCAGCCGAGTACCTTAGCCACTAGACCACCACGGCGGGGCATATATATATATATATATATATATATATATATATATATATATATATATATATATATATATATATATATATATATATATATATATATATGGCAAAAACATGATGCCTTCTACTTCTTGTGTAAACTCCTCCTAGAGACGTAATTACAAAGTAGTTGCGTTTTTAACACTTTTCTCTTACAAGCACTAGGCGGCAACAAATATTTCTTCAATTGCAGTTCCCGAAAAGCCGCAATATGTCGATGCCATCGTCCGGTAACCCAGTGTTCGTACACTCCTTTCCTTTAACAGGAATACCATACTAGGTGACATCCTCTGTTACGGTTTTGCCACAGCATAAATTGCTGAAGTAAATTACATAAATACTGTAGTTTAATTGTAGCTGTCGTCATGAGTTGTGAGTGTGACAAAGAGTGCAGAAGTGGCAGGCCACTGTCAGCGCTGAAGGTTGCTCTATAAAGCACTCTAA
The DNA here is from genome assembly GCF_043290135.1 of Rhipicephalus microplus. Taxonomy (NCBI): domain Eukaryota; kingdom Metazoa; phylum Arthropoda; class Arachnida; order Ixodida; family Ixodidae; genus Rhipicephalus; species Rhipicephalus microplus. Next base: position 91,825,119 of record NC_134710.1, on the reverse strand, counting down.
GCGTTTCACTGACTGAGCAAGCGGAGTGGTGTACTACACCCCTTTGTCATGCGGGTGCATGTGCATTGGGTAGACGGGACAGAGCCTCAACGTTCATCTAAGGGGGCATCTAGCTCTCTGAAAGCTACACCATCCACGCATCTTGCCCTCCATGATCGACAATGCAGCTGCACAGCTGAGTTAAAAAAAAACACTGTGTTCATGAGGCATAGAGATCAGCGCACGTGTGAAATTGCTGAAGCGCGTGAAATTGTAAAAGCAGGAGATAGCTGCATGAGCAAACCTTCAATCGCTCTCACAGATGCTGAGATTTCGTATCTACAGCATACTTGGTTACGTGCTTGGTGGGGGCTGTTAAGGTTCTTTTTACGCCTTCACTTTTGCATATTCATGGCATGTTTCTTCCATTACACTTTCAGTTATTGTGTCGTGCACTATCTTGTGTGTTTTTGTCATTTTTGTGCGCTGATCGTGATGAGTATGTTCCAATTAGCCCAATTTGCTCCGTTACGTCATGAGTTAGTGGTTAGTGTAAGCTTATGCGTTTGTGTATGGGGAGCTAGACCTTTCTTACAACATCCGTTCCGATAACACGTTACACTTAATTTTGTATTCTGGCAGCACCGTAAGGGCGAAGAGTATATGTACAAGCTATACACATCTATTGAGAATACGATTGTGAACGCTGCCCCCCCCCCCCCCAAGAGTCCACTCATAACGCACAGCGATCTCCTCATGTATGAACATCGAACATGCTGACAATACGACATCATACTTCCGCTGTCTCCTCGTCCCTTTATATCTCTGCGTTTTCGAAACACTCTGCTGACGCCAGCGTCATTGACAGACCAAAACAGCGTCGAGCATTAAGGCCGGCCAGCGTTCCGTCTGATTGCGCATTGTTTTGAAAGCAATGGAAGCTACCAGCCAGAATATAATCGTTCAGCTCCGTGTGTCATTTTTATGGCTTGTTCATTGTCTTTTGTTTCTCTATGAAAGCTGTAGATAAATATAGAGCCGGAATGATTCTTGCCCGGAGCATGTGAACTTTTTTTTCATGTAGTCATGGCCCTGCGAATTTGTCTTGTTTTTTTTTACGTTCACTTCTAGGAGTTAAATGGTTTGTGAACGTCAACTGCGTGCCTCATGAAATCGAATAATACATTGACAGTGTGCGTGTCAACGATTGAAGAGAGCAGCGAACAGAAATCGATAAAGGCAACGCGCTCGACAATAACAAGCAAGTGAATAACGTTATTGAGTTCCTGCTTCAGGCTAGGTTCTTGCTGAGAGCCGGCTGAGAGACCATGTCTCTCAGCAGCTTCCTTGGCTTTCTGGATTTCTAAAGGTTGGTGGTATATAGAGCTGATCTGAGCAGCACCACCCGCCAACGCGCCCGAAGATCCCCATTGGGAGCTGCGTCCCTAGTTTTGGAGTTAGAGCTGAGGACTCCCAGAAAATATACGCTAGTGTGGCAAAGTTGGTGTAAATGAGTTGGTCGTAGACAAGTCAGGGTAAATTTGAATTTACGGGGTTAGTGTAGGTGCCTGATTATAGTTACCGCCAGTGAACGGGCTGTGCCCGGTTTATATTGGGGTGAGGTGGACTCATTTTCATCAGTTAAATTTATTGTGTTGGGTAATATTGCTAAATTCAGTTAGTCTAACCCTCCGCTCCAATTCGTCCACAAAGTAGTCCTTGGGGATCGTGTCAACCACAGACGCAGCTCGGAACATCAGACCTCGAGCTGCGTTGCGCGCAACCTCGTGAAGCAGTAATATTACGCAGTATCTGCCGCAGTAATAATCCGTATCGATTTTTTTTTTTCTGTACCAGGGCACATCGCAGTAGGGCGCCACTATGTCGAACGTACGTCGTCACCTCCTCTTGTTCGTATGTTTATAATGTAGTCGCCTAAAAGTAAATGTTGATTGCGACTTGCTTTGGTGATTTCTCGTAAACGCGGCTCACTTTACTTCTTGCTGTTGTTGCCACCTGAAGTCTCCGTGCGGGGAGCCAATGATTGCTCGTGAGTTGGCTTCTTTGAGCCGACGGTTGGCTACCATGTGCTTTTTTCGAGATCTTTTCCTAATTTTTATCAATAATCTACTGTCTAACATGGGTGATAAAATTAAACTGTTCGCTGCCGATTGTATACTTTATCAAGAAATTAACTCTTTCGAGTATCACGTAACAATAAACGAAGCCATACACTCAGTTTCTAAATGATGTACTGACTGGGAAATGACCCTTAACGTCCATAAATCGGCTGCCCTAACAATTATCAGGGAAAAAAACACATGTCTGAGTTCGCATATACCGCAAATAACATCAGCTAGCTCAAGTTCAAGAACACAAATACCTCGGTCTATTACTTACACACGATCCTAAATGGGACTCCCATTATAACACCATTACAACAACTGCCTTAAAAAAGCTCTTCTTCCTCAGAAGACACCTCAGTCTTGCGCCACCTGACATCAAGCTTTGACCATGCAAAAGTTTTATCCGATCATTTCTCGAATATGCAATCGTTGCATGGTTCCCGCACACGAAACATAACATTGATAAACTCGAGCGGATCCAAAGAAAGGCCATCAGATTTGTATTTAACGGAGATAACACGCCAGACTCACCGACGTAATTACTAAAAAAGGCAGGCCTTATAGCCTTGAAAATAGATCCAAACTAACTAGATTGAAATTCATGCATCAACTACTGCACAACCAAGTAAACATTGACACCACTGCATATATTTCGGCAACCTCATGTAGACCTACACGTAACACACGGTCCATGACATAACTGAGTATGCACACCAATCTGACTGTTTTAAATCTTCATACTTCCCGAGAGCCATAAGAGACTGGAATGAACTAGATATATCAACGGTTAACACTCATTCACTAGACAGGTTCACTAGGACAATTGAGGAAGCTTTCCTAACACAGAACGATTCAGTTATTACCTACTTAATTTGTGAACTTGGCGATTTTTATGTATACGGTCTTCTTTTTTGTTACTCCTTTTTTCTAGTAGAATGATGTTTATATTCTATACTTGTAGTTAACTTATGTTTGCATTTATGTATTTTTAGCGCATTGTTGTACAATTTAGTGTAATTTGTTCTAAGCGCTATTTGATTTCAAGTGACAGTTGTAGCGCAACGCAGCAGCTATACAAGAGTTTATTCCCAAAGGAACGATCTGGGTACCTAAAGTCATGGATCGTAGCAGTAACACAGGAAATTTATTATTTTAAAGTTAGAAGCATCATATGAGCTCTCGGTACTCATAAGCATTGTCAATAAGTTCTAACAAAACATTCTTTGGAACAATAGTGCGCCTGCTATTCGGAGCCCCGCTAAAACTTCGCTGAATGCTGATCACTGGCGGTGTTTGCGCGCTCTGTTCGCGCAGCTTTGGTTCAAAGCTCCCTTTCAGGTCCTATAGTTGACTAACTGCACGAACATAGCTGGTAAAGGGAGCATGGTCTGCTCCGGCTCAGACAGAAGCCACACGGGGCGCTAAGGAGACAAATCGTGGTCGCGGAGTTCGAAATCAATGTCAGCTAGGCGCCCGCAAGGGAAGGCGCCGCTCGTCTCCGCAGAGACAGCATTCTGTGCAGGCGGACGCTCATAATTGGGGGGTGGCCCCACGTGGCGCGTTGGCGCTCGCAGACGTTGAAGCAGCTGCACTCGTGTCGCGCTGTCGAGGAAGTTGCCCAAGACTTAAATGGCCGCGAGAAGGGCAGCGCTCGGCGAGGGGCTGGCCCGGAGAAGAGGCTCCTAATTGACAAATGGACTGTCACAAATGAAATCACTGTTGCTGCGCTTGTTGCTAAGGCGAGCCTCAACCCTCGCGGCTCGCGATGGATGGACATCCAAGACGCGTGGCAATCGCCCCTTCTCGCTCGGCCCATGGTCGCTCAACTCGCGCATTATAGGCAGCGCACGCCAGTGGCGGCTTGCCAGCAATCGGAATATTATCGCCGGCGAGCAGTGCTACCGTCGTTTCGCTGTATGCGATTTCCCTTCTCTGTGTAAACGTGTGCGCCTGCGAGAAGAAACTGGTGCTTGGAAATCACGTGTCGTAGCTAACCTATGATATTCTAAACTAATACATTAGTACGTCTTTGTCTGAAACAATGTTCTCCCGTACAACTCTGGACGATATCAGGAGCACGTGATTACTACGACACTGACCAATATAACCACGGTTTGTGAATGTCTGAATGCGGAATTTCTGCAGGTCAAGACGGAGTTTGTCGATTTATTTATTTATTTGTTTATTTATTCATTAAATAATTATTTATTTATTGGCGGTAATGCAGGATATATGTTGCTACTTGAAAGTGTTCGTGATAGAAGTGCATGTTATGACATGATGTAGCTGCGCTGGATTTTTCCGTAAACAGAGAAGGAAAAGTCTGTGAGCTGTTTTGCACGTGCAACCCGTTTAATTACAAAAAAAAAACAATTACGACTCTCAGCCGTCCCGGGGTGCACGTCACTGCTTGTCCTGCCTAGCCTATACGTACATCCCTTTGATAATTAAACTGCCGACTACTCTCTAGCATCCTTTAAGTTTTGACGAAACTTCGGGCAAAGTTATATGTTCTCCTCTTGTTCGCATCGTCTAAAGGCACTCTTCTCCCTGTCTTCTTGTTTTTCGTTAGCCGTTGGCGCCAGTGCATACTCCAGTCGAGTCACGTTTATGCGAATAATTTTAATGGTTCATCTCCTTAATAAGAAGTTCACAATTATTTTTTTTATTTTGAAAAAGTGAGGCAAGTGAAGCGCGTGGCCGTTCTTGCTCCTCTGAGGCCCAACGAACCCAAAGCAAAAAAATGCTACCAGACTTGGAGCGAATTCGTTAAGGCTGTCTCCAATGAAGGTCCACGTTTCTAAATGAAGGGTTTCCTTCGACATTTCGTCCATGGCCGTGCTCTTTTCTGGGGGTTTTTCTTGTTTTCTCTCCTCCTATTATAAATTTTCCAATTTTCCAAACTTCCAGTCTCAATAGACTTGGTGCTCGCACTTCTTTCCCATATGTATACTCTTCCTTTCTTTGGTATTTAGGTTCGTGCACAATCAAACAGTGAAGCAGGATTAAATTCACGATTTGTTTTTCTTCCCTCGTATACGGAGCAGGGTAACCACATCTTTGCATGTAACCCCACTCCCCCCCCCCCCTTATTTTTAATTTTTGACAACAACTTTCATTTAGTAATACGACAGTGTAAATTGTCCCCGAGTTTTTCTGAAGCATTAATCGCGAGGTAGTAATCGATGTGTAGCTCTAAATTGCATCGCAAATGAATGTACAGTAATTGTAAATGTGATTATAAATATTTATATAAAAATACGCGCAACATTTTTATGTATGCATACCCGAAACCTTCTTTTCAAAAATGTGAATAAGTTGGCCCACGTAGTTCGAACAGATTTCGAACGGTCTCGAAACTAAATCACGCAGCCGCAGAACGGAACAGGAAACGTTATTGAAATAAATTGTTTATAAAGAGAGCCTCAGTCAAGAGTAACAATGACCGAATTGTGTACCGCATAATTTGCAGTGGCCCACTTTTATGAAGCTGCGCATATTCTCCATATTGACTCAAAAGCAGCGCTAAATCCAAGTAAAGTGTAGTTGACTTTGAACCAGTTAAGCTTGCGACTTCCATGATGAAGGGCTAACGGTATTACCAGAAAGACTGTGTCAATGAACTCACCGCAAAATGCGGGGTGGAGCGCACTGTTGCCCACAATTTGCTGAGACACAGTGGACGTGTGATGTCCGAAGCTAGTATACGTGCGCTTCTCTCTGCTGTGCTAAAAACCTTGATAAGAGTTTCTTGATGTCCAGTTATTGACGTCCTCTGAAGTGCTCTTTTTTTTTTGCAATAGTAGGGAATGAGTGCGAACTTTTTTCTCGAATAATAATAATAATAATAATAATAATAATAATAATAATAATAATAATAATAATTTTGCTGCCCCACCGGGGTGGTCCAGTAGCTAAGGTACTCGGCCGCTGACCCGCAGGTCGCGAAATCGAATACCGGCTGCGGCGGCTGCATTTCCGATGGAGGTGGAAATGTTGTAGGTCCGTGTGCTCGGATTTGGGAGCACGTTAAAGAACCCGAGGTGGTGGAAATTTCCGGAGGCCTCCACTACGGTGTCGCTCATAATCCTTTAATCATTTTGGGACGTTAAACTCCACAAATAATTCCATCCACGCCATCTAATAGAGGATGGCTTAACAATGGGCCTAACAGCGCACATTTTCAGAATGCGAACATGGTCTGTAAAAACATGAAAAGTGTTTTTAGCTTGAACTTCCTTTTTTTTTTTTTTGCGCGGAGTATTATATAGCGCGATTTCGGTCTGCTCGCGTGAATCACAAGGTGAAGAATAGCTAACATGTACGGCAAATGGTGATGTCAAGTTGCTAATTATAAAACAGTAATAATATTTTTGATAATTCTCTTTAGCACGCCCCAGTTTAAAATGTGAAGTTGAAGCCAAATGGTAATGAAGCCGCGTCATATTTGTGGAAGTATTAAGGAGCGCTACTTTTTTATATATGCATCCCCCAAGTCCCAAATCCCGTTTTCGAAAATGTGCAACTCGCATTGAATTAAGACCATCGCAAGCTCTCTGGCGTCACCTGTCGGGAAACTCTTACGTCCTTGGACTGTAATTGTATTTCAGAGCACACTTTTAGACCCAATATGTTGAAAGCGGTGCTAGATAAGGCATTGTGTTCGTTAAACACTACATGAGACAACGCGTTTCACTCGATTCCACTCCACTCTTATTACCCACATTTCCCTGCCCTCTCGTTTCATCCTGCTTACGAAGAGTGAGAAGGAATGTAATGGGAAGGGGTACCGTGGACAAACCACCTCGATTTCATGTAACGCCTGGTCGGCTTCCTTTTCCCAATGTGCAACGTGAACAATAATATTGGAAAAGCTAATTAACTTGTCTTTTTTAAATGAGACACCTCAGCATTCTGATTTCATACGCACGTATTTTCCTCTTGCATAAAACGCACCTGCAACGGCACCTGTCACCGGCAGTTTTTTTAAGAAGCCCGTCGAGAGACACAGAGAGATAGAAGGAAAGCATGGTATTCCGTCGTGGCACTTTTGGTCTAATTATACGTGATACATTTTCAATTAACAGTATTGACCCTTAGCACGCATGCACTTTGTGAAATGCACTAGTGTGACAGGGGAGGATGAGTGTTGAATCGTGTTTGTTGTTTCCACGTGGTGGGCAGCCCGTCCGCGTACCACCCACGGCGTTCCCGTTCATTAGCTTTAGTTCTATGCATATAGTATCCTTTTGAAAAGCCTTTAAAATAGCTTCTGCAGCTGCTCTCATTTGTGAGAAGTTTAATTAAAGCGACTGTGCCCCATACAGCAATGTAATTATTCAAGACGGCTTTTGCAGCGCCGGCCTCGACATGGCTAGGAGCAGCGTGATATGTGCTTTTCATGCGTGGTTTCTTTGACAGTTCAGGTGGTTAATTAAAAAAATATGACGCAACATCTAAAAGATGACAAAGATATTTGCCGGGAGCCCCGAGCATGTCACAAACGCTGACTGCACGTAACAAGTACTACAGCATTTACGTTAATCTTAATTCGCTAGAACATGTTTTGTTGGAAGTAAAATACATTGTAGTAAAACAACATATCGCCTCATTTTTGCACTGCTACATTTTGCAGCAGCGGGGTCACTGAACTGTAGTGCTGAAAATACGATGCTGCATGTTCATGACTTTTGAGAGGCCTTTGTCCTGCAGTGGACGTAGTCAGGCTGATGGTGATCATGATGATTAGTGAGCAGCTTGCTGAAAGTGGGCTGTTTGAGTTGTGGGGCTTAACGTCCCAAAACCACCATATGACTATGAGAGACGTCTTAGTGGAGGGCTCCAGAAATTTCAACCACCTGGGGTTGTCTAACGTGCACCAAAATCTGAGTACATGGGCCTACAACATTTCCGTCTCCATCGAAAATGCAGCCGCCACAGCCGGGATTTGATCCCGCGACCTGCGAATCAGTGGCCGAGTACCTTAGCCACTAGACCACTGTGACCGGGTGATGGTGGGCTGTTTGGTGACGGTTATGAGAGGGCCGTATACCTTAAGGGATCGAAATGACAAATGCTTGCACGAGGAAAAGTAAAGAGGAAAAATAAAACCCATTGAACCAAAAGGAGGCCAAATAAAAGAAAACCTTGTTTTTTTTTCCTAAACACATCATATGCGTGCGTGCACGTGTGTGTTTTTCAGTTGTCAAAAAAAAAAAAAAAAACTTCGCGCTGAATTTCCTACACACACTTTCAGACAACAGACATGGACGAAAAAAGTCAGATTGTGTAATGTCGACTTTCGGGACTTGTTTTCGTGGCGCACAAGCCTTAATACGCCCCAAATTCACACTCGACAGACGCTATACGTAGCACGTACGAATGACGCAAAAGCGCTTCACGAATCGACAAATCTGTTAGCCATATGTAGGCAGTGGAACGGGTGCGCACACTGCCTCGCACACTCATCGGCATCGCACCTTGGCACTGCCGAAGGGGAAAGCGCCGATCGGAGATCCCTCTCCTGGACGATTGACCCACGCAGAAACACGGCCGATGAAAAATGATTTCTGCCGGAACTTGAATTTTTAATCGAGCGGGTTCACGGGCACGAAAATAGGCAGCGGAGCTGGCTCGGGGAGACAAGGAAACAGCGGGGGGCTGAGCGGTTCGTCCGAAGTGGTTTATGTAGGTTTGAGTGAGAACGTCGTCGGCGACGCTGGTTTTCGGGGCGGCAACGGGGCGGTGCCCGCGGACACGACGAGCGGCTCCCGCTGACTGCCCTATTAACTCGCGGCATTTCCATATTTCACCCATTACATCCGGGGCAGGACCGATTCTCGCGCACGTTCAACTGCTTCAGTGCCAACTACGTATATAGATACACGCGCGCCCACGTGCAGCCGGCTCGACCACTATCTTCTTCATCTGCGCGGCACATCGCCGATTTCGCTATATATATATATATATATATATATATATATATATATATATATATATATATATATATATATATAAGGGAAAGAAGTGTATACCTAAGGGCTCGTTTTTCCGTGTTTTAACACAATATTAATGAGATCTAACAGACAGTAATGCCAAGGAATGTACAGGGGAAGTTATTAGAACTAATGGAATGTAAATCAGAAGAAAGAAGAAAGAAAAGTGGATGAAAAATAACCAGCCGTGAGCAGGAATCGAACCTACGACCTTCGAATAACGCGTTCGATGCTATATATATATATATATATATATATATATATATATATATATATATATATATATATATATATATATATATATATATATATATATATATATATATATATTTGAAAACGTGGAAAGCTAGGCTTCGCGTTTTGTTCACATATCTCCATCAGAAATTTTCCGTCGCATGTAGGCAATAAAAAATAAAAAATAAACATTAGATGGAATGCCCCGCACAACGGTCCGACGACTACTTGCACCTTATCGGGGCAGCCCCCTTTTTGCATGCTTATCATGGCAAATCGACATCTGTATGCCACTCGAGAATGATACGCACTCTTAGACGAGTTTTACTGCTGTCGTTTGCCCGCAGTCTTGAAAATTTGCCGCAAAGATACTACAGAGCGGCCGGGAAGTAGAAGGGGTGGAAGGAAACGTTCATGTCGGCCCGCCAGTAGCACTGATTATTGGACGAGTTGGCAAGGCTTGGTGATTATGAAACGGCTCAACGGGAACATGCGAAACACTGTCAATGAAGAAGACGCGAAGGAGATGAAAGCAAGCGCCAAATTCTTAACTACACTTTATTCACTTCGACACACACTTTTTCACTCGCTCGTGCTGACACACAACGTAAAAGAAAAAAAAACACGAATAAAACAAACATACGTCACAGTTATTCATTGAAATATAAATGTACTTTTTCCAGCCAAGTGATATAAGGAATGCTGATACGTGAATTCTTGTTATTTTGTGTATGCAAAGCCCCGTTTATCTCGACGAGTTCTTTGGTCGTGATTCTCGGCGACGATGTTAGTTTTGCTGAATATACGATTGCGCCCACACTCTATAATAACAAGAATTCGTGTATGAGCGTTACACTTCTATCACCTTGCTGTAACGAAAAGAAATTTTGTATTTGAATGGGCAGATGTGGTGTCTTTTTTTTTGTTTTCTACGCCTTTTTTATGCTGTCTGTGACTAGATATAGGTGTAAAAGTGTGTCGAAGCGAATAGCAATCAGTGTCAAGCGCCTGTCTTCATGTCTTCTTCACCGTCATTGTTTTGTGTGTTTTTGTTGCGCTGTTTCAAAATCGTGTCGTACTTGCCGCCGAAATGCATATAGCATTGAAAAGAAGCCTCTTACGCTAATGCTGCTGCCTAGAAGTAAATCTAAGTCATTCATCACGTTGGAAATATTATTACTGGAGATAACCATTTTGGTGGCAGAGAGCACTTATGACCAAAGCAATAGGGTATGAAAAGAGCATTCAGAAATTGGCTGCGTAGTTGTATCTAGTTATCTCCGTGTTCACTCTTTTCACTAGCAATTTCCAGAAGCAAAAGTTTCAGATTTGACTACTGTTATATGTGTCGGAATATTGTCTATTGTTACGTCCAGCTGAAACACCGGGTCTCAAGCAGAATCGCGTGATTTTTCGTATTACTGAACGTCTCCTCTGGTGTCATAGCCTAGTACAAAGCTTAGAAACCGAAGTACGCATCGTTGCGTTATATTTACTGATATTACAATTTCGTGGGAAACGATGTACCCAAAGGACGATAAGCCAAGTAAAGAAGAAAAATTTGGTTGATATGTCAGATTTGACGCCCCAAAACCACCATATAGTTATGAAAGACGCCGTAGTTGATGGCCCCAGAAAATAAGAAATAAAGAAACTGACAGGCCACTAAGGCTGGAGTAAAGCAATGACAAAGAAGGATGAAAATAGAAAATGGTAAAGAGGTTCTTCATTGAAGCATTTAGTTGGCCACTGTAGGCAGAGAGAAGGAGAAAGAGAAATAGAGAGGGGTCGTCCTACACTAACTCTACCAATCGTGGCACTCGACAAAATCGATTTCTCTAAGCACGCATATGTAAAATATTTCGTGTGGCAAAAGGTTTCTGAGCACATCAAGGGAAATGGTGGGAAACCAAGTTCAAAAGAATTTTGCTAAAAATCGCCAAAGAAAATTGCGAAATGTTACAATGTTAGCATCCGTGACTAGCCTGAGCGTTGTGTTTTTGTTATGAGCGAGCTTTATTTTCAAAAGAGTTTTGTTATAAAAAGTAAAGCAGAATATAGCTCCTTGGGGCCTTCTATTTTACAAAAAGAATGGTAATGGACGAAAAACTAAAATTGTTTTCACAGAATTTTGCCTTATACATAATTTCTCTTAAAGGGGGGGGGGGGGGAATAAACAACAAGAGGGAAGGCAGGGAGGTTAACCAGGCACATGCTCAGTTCGCTACCCTACGCTGGGGGAATAGGAAGGGGGCATAAAGATGAGAGAGAGAGAGAGGAAAGAGAAGAGAAAGAGAGAGAGAGAGAGAGAAAAAAAAGGAGGATTGTCAGTCAATCGGCTGGCGCGTATGCAGCGGTGGTACTACACAAAAGTTAAAGGTGGTCACATAGGCCTGTAGTCCTCAAAAAGCACAAGACAGCTCTGACTGCTTTTTGAGCCGACGAAAGGCGATGACGGTGTTCCAGTAGCATCTGCACAGAGAGTGGCCGATCGTCCAATTGTCGCAATGCGTCCGAAAGCTTCTGTCGTTCAGAGGCAAATCGAGGGCAATGGCATATCAGATGGTCGATGTCTTCATTGGTGCAGCAGACGTCGCATTCCGCGTTGTCGGTCAATCTGATGAGGGTTCTATATGCTTTTGTGAAGGCAACCCCCAACCAAAGGAGACAAAGAAGTGAAGCTTCACGTCGACAAAGTCCGGATGGAGGTCGAAGTTTCAGTAGAGGGTTTATTTGGTATAGTCTCGTATGTCTTATACTTTAGGTGTTCCACTCCTGCAGACTCAGACTACGTGCCAGGTGACGAAGTTGCTTTGCAGCGTCAGTCCTTGACAAAGGAATCGGAAGGGTGTGTTCTTCTTGGTGCGATGTGCGAGCCGCGTTGTCTGCGGAATCATTGCCACTGATCCCACAATGGCCAGGAAGCCACTGAAACTTGACCTCGTGGCCTGTTTCTGTGACGTGGTGAACAAGCTTGACGACTTCGTAATTTAATTGTTCATGACAACCTCGTCGAAGGACTGACTGCATGCTCTGTAGGGCTGGTTTTGAGTCGGAAAACACAGCCCATTTACTCGGTCTTTCGGATTTGATGTACTCTATGGCGCCACGCAAAGCTGCAAGTTCTGCCGCTGTGGACGTAGTGACATGTGACAGTTTGATTCGCAGAGTGATTCGTATAGCTGGAATCATCACCGCACCACCAGAACCAGACGCTGTGGTTGAACCATCAGTGTATATGTGCACGTGGTTGTTGTACATTTCGTGCAGATGGCTCAAGCTCAATTGTTTTAGGGCTGATGAAGGCAAATTTGATTTTTTCTGTATTCCTGGAATTGAAACACGCACTTGTGGAAGTGTCAGGCACCACGGAGGATACACCAGTTTCTCAGCAGGCGTAAAACCTGGCGTAAACGACGCACAATGAGCACAGACAATTGCACTAAATTTCGTGCGGGGCCTCTCAGTAGCGAGGGTTGCCAAGTGGTGGGAAGGATTCCTAGCATGTGGCCTGATGTACGTACGCATCGTTTCAATGGTGATGTGTGTCATGATCGAGTAGTCCTGTGCAATGGCAATTGTTTCAGCTGTCGATGCGCAGCGGGGTAAACCAAGGCATATCCTAAGCGCTTGGGCTTGAATATTTTGGATTGTGCGCAGGTTCGTTTTGCACGTGTTAGATATAACAGGCAGGCTATACCGCAGGAATCCAGTAAATAATACCTTTTACAGCTGTAACATAGACTCGATAGACATTCCCCAACTTTTCCCAGCAAGAAACCTGAATAAGTGACAAATGGCAGTCAGCCGCTTTTTCACGTAGTTTACGTGGGGTGTCCAAGACAGGTTTCGGTCGATTATACGATTCGCAAGAGCCTGTGACTCCGGCTGCATGACACCAACTGCTTAATTGATATGCCGTAAGCGGACATTGGTTTTCTGGTGAAAGCCACGACTGCACACTTCTCACTTGCGATTTCAAGCCCTTGTTTGCGTAAGTGGTACGATGTCACTGATGCTGCCTTCTGAAGTCGAGCGCGAAGTTGAAGTCGAGTCACACCTGATGTCCACACACAGATGTCATCAGCATAAATGGAAAGTCGTACACTGCTTGGTTGCTTGCCAACTAGTTCAATGAGTGTTAGGTTGAACAGCGTCGGGCTTAGCACTCCGCCTTGCGGGACTCCTCGGCTGCAGTAATACTCGGGTGTCGGGCCACTCTCTGTCTGCACGTGAAATGATCTATTCTGTAGGTAGCTCTGAACCCACGCATATATCCTGCCACCGAGTCCCACTCCTTCTAGTGCGCTGAGAATGGCTTCGTGGGTGACATTGTCGTATGCCCCTTTAACGTCAAGAAACAGAGCAATTTCTTTTAAAATTTTAATTTTGCCTATGTGGGGCGAATGAGCTCCAAAAGAAAAATTCTTACCTTGCTAAAAACGCCACTTTGGCCTATGTTAGTATGTCTGTATTACCAAAGGCTGCTCCACGAAAAAATCAACATAACAACGTATATGATTGAGAATCATAACAAATCGCGTCACAGAAAGTTCCCTTGAAATAACTGGAGTTTTAACTGAGAAAGAAAATCTTGAAGTTTACTTCCACCATTGCATTATTCTGCTTGCCGCTTCGGTTTCACCCCTTAGCACGGTGGCGGGAACCAACGAATGCCAGCCGTGCAGACGGTGCTTTGTGCGGTGATCAATAAAGGCAGTGGTCACAGGGAGTTTTTCAGAACTAGTGTCTTTAAGGCATGCTTTGTCAGTGACAATATACTTCCGTGGAACTGGCAGTATATGTAATGATGATATGTGGCGTTGAACGTGTCAAAACCACCATTAGATTATGAGAGATGCCGTAGTGGAGGGCTCCGGAAATTTCGACCTCCTGGGGTTCTTTAACGTCCACCCAAATCTGAGCACATGGGCTTACAGCATTTTCTTCTCCATCGAAAATGCAGCCCACTTGCCTTCTTAGAGAAGGCAAGCGGGTTAGGGGGAGATAGAAGGTTAGGTGGGCAGATGAGACTAGGAAGTTTGCGGGTAGAAATTGGCAGCAGCAAGCACAGGACCGAGTTGACTGGCGGAACATGGGAGTGGCATTTGTCCTACAGTGGATGTAGTCAGGCTGATGATGATAATGATGATTACGGTGAATAGAAATAAATGAGAGAAAATTGAACGAAATGTGTCGTAGAATAAACGGTTGCCTTTATGAACATAAACGGTACTACACAAGAGCAAGCGGGATGTGCTTTGCTCAACTGGCAATGTTGTGCAAATCTTTATTTTCCACCACTTGCCATTGTCGCATCGTACATCGTAGTTCGTCCAGTTATAACTAGTCCAGTTCCCCGAATGTGTTTTGTTCGCGCTGTGACACAGCGAACGCACTTCTTGCTGGATCATGTCAGTGAGCACAGGGCGTAACGTTGTTACGAGCGATTACAGCCGGCTTGTGCACACGCAAGGAAAAACTATGGCCAGACTGGTACGAACGCTTGACTAGCAGCACTGCGATGACAATTTCTTTTAAATGTGCCCATTTGACAATCGTGATGCCAGGCGATTCTGGTGCGGTGTGCGGATCTTTCTAAAAAGTGAGCATTCTACTGGTGAAGTGTCCCGAAGCAGCACGTTTCGGCTCCTTTATGCCGCATTCTAGTCAACTGGTCGAGCGTGATAAGTTCCTGAAGGTGCATTAATTACACTTTTCAGCTGCTCTGTATACGCGCATGCGCACAAGTATTTGCAACAACTTACATGCACTAGACGCGGAGTAGACGCGCTCCTGGCGTATCGACAAACACCGACAATTGAACACGCTTAGCAGATCCGCCTTGACGTACGTCGACGGAGTTGCACGAAAGCGTTCGCGTGAAATATTTCATAGCTACACTTCACGGCGTTTTTCATTTCGCATAGCACAAGGTAAGTTGAAGAAAGCGAAATCGTTTTCTGTTGTTTTACGGCGACCGAGCATTATTGAAAAACTCGTATATTGCATTTAACGAGCACCGCAAAACAATCTTGGTCGACTTGGCGCCAATCGAAGCACTCCTCCTCTTCAGTTTATGTCCTGGCTACGATTTCACCTTTGGTCACGGCGAGAACCCAGCTGTAGTCATATGCGCATGCGTACTCATTTCGAACCTTTTGCATAATAATAAATAACACCACCAGCCACTTGCAAGAACACGTGCAAGGAATTCGCCAATTACAGATGCGTATTTGAAGGAAACGGAGGTGTCAGCGAGAGAGTGAGGAGGACGGCTCGAGAACAATGAGTTACGCCATCTTGGAAACTTGTTTCGTCTAGGGACCTTAGTCGGCAACGCGCCTCTTATTCGATGTGGCCCCGCCACGGTGGTCTAGTGGCTAAGGTACTCGGCTGCTGACCCGCAGGTCGCGGGTTCGATTCCCGGCTGCGGCGGCTGCATTTCCGATGGAGGCGGAAATGTTGTAGGCCCGTGTGCTCAGATTTGGGCGCACGTTAAAGAACCCCAGGTGGTCAAAATTTCCGGAGCCCTCCACTACGGCGTCTCTCATAATCATATGGTGGTTTTGGGACGTTAAACCCCACAAATCATCATCTAATTGGATGTGTTGTGAGCACGGTGAAGTTTAATGCGAGACGTCGTAGCCGTGTGGTGATATCACTTTTACTTCTGCGTGCGTGTGCGCATAAAGTCTGCGCGATAAAGCTGATAGATTGATCATGCTGCTCAACGTGAGTACTGCTCCTCGGCATGATCAAACGTGGTGTGCGTACCCGATCTTAACTGCGAACGTCTGTCAATCAAACTGATGAACACGTGAACTCGGATACAAACTCGTTGACTCTGAGAAAGCCCGAGTTCAACTCGTGACTGTGATGATGCCGGTGTGACGGTCAAGCGTTTGATGCGGTGAACGCTAAGCGGCAGCTTCTTTGCATATAAAATAATTGGTGAGCTTACACTATTGATTGATATGTCGGGTTTAACGTCCCAAAACCACCATATGATTATGAGAGACGCCGTAGTGGAGGGCTCCGGAAATTTCGACCACTTGGGATTCTTTAACGTGCGCCCAAATCTGAGCCCACAGGCCTACAACATTTCCGCCTCCATCGGAAATGCAGCCACCGCAGCCGGGATACGAACCCGCGACCTGCGGGTCAGCAGCCGAGTACTTTAGCCACTAGGAGCTTACACTATTTGTGCAATGCTGAAGCCATAGAGGAGTTTGTAATAAGTTAATAGCCTAGTTTCTTGCAGCTTTTTCAGTTGGTTGTCTACTTATGTGCGTGGTCGGCTTCTAAGGGAAGACCACATTAGTTCTGTGTTAATTTTGATTGTACTAATTGACTGAGGCTTAACGACCATTACACTGAGCTGTATTGTCTTCATTGATAAGGCTTTATTTAAAAAGTAATTATCTAAGGTGCAATTACCGAGGCCATGATCAGTATCGAATCATTAAACGTAATCCTGATTAGGAGAATACTAATTGCCATCATATTAGTAAGTGTTAATTAGCATGGTTTTATTTAATGCAATCATGATTAACGTCTTCGTTAATTTTCTGTCTGTCTGTCCGTCCACACCTGCTGAGTGAGTCATTAACTAGGCGGTCACGTCCCACGAGCTAGGAGGGGCAGATCCACGGCTTTAGTAGCTTCATCCTTAATAGCTAATTAACCAGCCGCACATGCTCAGGTGCTAGCGGGCGATCACAACTAAGACGACGCGCACCAGCTCAACAGCGTGCTAGAACATGCAGGCTGACCATGATGATTAACACGTGGCCTCGGGTTTAGCTGCATACAGTCGTCATGTTGTAAGACTCTCGGCAGGTTGGTCTCAGAGGCGACCGGGCTGATTATTCTAAAACAGACCTAGTGCAGGCATTAAAAGCTTCAAAATTTATTTAAACATCCCGTGCTTCTAAATATATTATCAAGAAATGTTCCTGACGCTTTTATGGCATGGCTGCACTTTGGCACTCAATGGAACGACAAACAAATGAAAGAATGCGCATCTCGTCCAAAAATACTGCCCAACTTAGTCAACCGTCCTTGACGCGATGACTAGTTCCATCGTAACCAATGAAACGCCGTGCGCTGAGGGGTGGATTTGACTTTTTCGTACTGTTGGCTCGTTCGTAAAGGGGTGCCGCCAGAGCTCGGGAAGATCCCGAGTTTCGCGAAACTCAGCCGATCCTGCACAGTGTCCCATAGGAAGATCTTAAAATGCTACATATATACGGTGACTCCGGCCGAAAGTACAGATTCGCCTATAGTGACAGTCAAGAGATGTCGCAGTTCGACTGAGTCGAAAGCCATGCTTTCCGCGCCGTTCACGACTCTTTGCATCGCGATAGTACGTCGATACAATTGTACTAAACGTGCGTGGTTTTTGCATCAACGCATGAGTCGTAATATGTCCTGTTATTGGCATGCGGCCAGTGAAATAGTTCTGCAATGACTTGGTGCCGCAAACTATACAGACATACTGCATGTAAATAGCTGTTGTAAAGCGGAGCAGCTGCCGTACGTCGCGCTTGAATAAACGCAATAAGTATACACTTATTCCTAAACTTTTACTAGATTCGTAGTTTTTCCTGCCGATAGCGATTATATCCACTGGCGGCGGAGCCCGGCGTTTTTCGTTGCAGATGGAAATCTGTGGAATTGGAAAACACTGCACCGGCATGATTGCCGCATCGTGTTGTGATCTTTACACACGGTGCTGAGTAATATCTTACTACTGCGCTGGTTGTTTTCGCATCCAAAAACGGCGCAGTGGTGCCCAGGCGACTTCTTGTAAGCGCGGCAGTCGGTGTCGCGCTTGAATAAACGCAGTCTACTTACTGGTGCATATTTACTAGGCTCGCAGTCTTTTTCTATTCACGGCCTTACTTTATTCGCGACAAAGCTCAGCGCTTTTTGTTTTGGATGAAAATCGGCGAAAGGAGAAGACACCGCACCGGCACGATTCTCGCGATGCGCCGTGGACTTCACAGGCCGTGCTCAGCAGTCTCTTCCTCTCGCGCTGGTTATTGTCGCATCAGATGATAGCGCAGTGGTGCCCAGATGACATTTTATTACTGGGTGCAGCGTGACCAGGCGCATTTTCGCATTTTAAAGGCACAGAGCCACTGCTTGCCATGCTAGCAAGGCAAACCTTGGTGGTTCAAAACAAATTATGGCGTCTCTGCGAGCGACAGTGCACCACCAAAAGCGCCTGGTTCCGATATAGGCGTGCTCTCGTCTATATAGTAAAGCAAGTGTGTAGGAAAGAGAACGGCGATGATAAAGAAAAATGGGTGAGGTGAGGAGGGTGAAATGAGTACAGAGAGAGAAAGAGATAGCGATATAGAAAAAAGGGGAAGAAAAAAGTGGGATGTATATAGGGTGAGAGAACGGCTACAGAGAGAGAGACAAAAAAGTGCATAAAGACAACAAAAGAAATAGCGACGAACAAAGCCAGGGAGAACCATAAAAAAAGAAGTAGACAGAGAAATAGGTAAAAAAGAAACAAACACAAGAAATATAAAAAATAGAGCAAGCATAGACATATATATTCCAGTATAGCAAGGGTGGCCAGTAGAGAAGCGAGAGGGTAAAAAAGCCTAGCGAAGTCAGCACCAGCTAGGTGTCCATCAACTCTGCTGTCACCCAGCCTTGCACGACTGCGCTGCTTTCTTTTTAAAGACGATAGTCTTTCTCGGGGACCTTCGACGGAAAAATTTTAGTCTGTCTGCCCGCCTGCCTGTCTGCCTGCCTGCCTGTCTGTCTGTACATTTGTCTGTTTGTCCACTCTTATGGCACCGGGTATTTGAAACGGCCGACCCCATCCGCAGCACCCACCAATGTTGCTCAAGATTTAGCGTTCATGCTTGTGCAATTGTCAATTAAAAAGCAAGTATTGCGCAAGTCTGCGGCACCATAACAACACGTATATATTCTGCATGTGCATTTTTTACGAGAAAAGGCATACATAAGTAATTTTAGGGACCGTAGCGCTTATCACGCTGCGCTGACGATGCAACGCTTGCACGAAAAGGTGAATGTTTCCAACGCTTCGCTATGACGCGATGGTGGTGGCACCTACCCATCGCCTCACGTTCCTCACCTTATCACCTCTGAGACGGGCGCGCACACCCGTCTCAGAGCCACGCACTTTGTTCTTCGAGAAAACTGGCAGATGGCGCTCATGTCTCACGTGTAAGGTGACTTGACGCGCTCGTTTGCCTCCGCTGCACGATTGAGGCACTCTAACACAGTGCCTCCAAAATACCATTCGCCGATTTCCTTGCGCAGAACATCAAATTAATTGTTCCCTCTCTCCACACGCAAGACTATCGTCTTTCGACGACCGTTGCAGATTACATGCAGATACGGGGCCAATTTTTTTTGGAAGTGATCATCGGTGATTATGCACTTTTTCACAATGTATACTTTCCACGCTAGAGCAGTTCAAGAGAATACGCGAAAGCCAATTGTGAAAGGAATAAACGCTAATTGAATGATCCCATTCAGTGCAAAAGTGTTTAGTGAAAAATTGTTTCGATTCGGCTCCAAAACGTGGTCAGATGAAAGATCGCCATGTGACATGCTGCTCCTAAACTATGCCTCCGTTGTACCCCCAACTCTCTTCGTGTTTTCAGCTGAGTGCTTGAGACCGAACAGATCGATGGCCACATCTCATTCAGACGCACGTGCACGCCGACGACGTAGTACTTTTCAGAGTCGTGCAAGCCCCTAGCCGAACCTGCTTGCGACAGCAGTTGCCGCCTCTTTATTATTTGCATAACCTGGCCTCTGAGGGCAATGACGCGTCTTTGGTGTCCTGCCTAAAGTCGCAGTGCTCGGGACAGAGCAACCGAGCCGGTCTCGCATTGGGCCGTCTCTTCGTAGCTGTCCGCTCATTGGCTGCGCGCCGTGTTCTCTTGGCCACGTCCGGCTATTACTATAAGAAGGAAAAGCCGCGAAGAGATAAGAGGACATAGCGAGACGGAAAACGACGAATTCATTACGCGCAATCCGTGTACAACCACTCATTTGAACGGATAACCATCGCGAGTTTGCCAAAAAGAAAAACTCCATCTCTTTGTCTCCGCTGGCCGGAAAGGCTTGAGTGACCCTGCAAGCGAGTGAGATCTGTAGCGAAATCTTCTCGTTCTCTCTTTCTTTCTTTCGCTACTTCCTTTCGGCGCTCTCGTAAGAGGCAAAGAGGATATTAATTATTCTTCCTTTGCACAGAACTGAGGGAACCCCTTTGTACCGTGACGGCAGTAAGCTCGCTTATCGAGAATCGTAATATTCGCGGAATGCTCGCTTTTTCCCCTCTCTCGCAGCACGTTCTCTGGTTATCCCTCTTGTTAGTCTTTGCCCAAGTGAGAAGGCGGTGGTCGGTCCGCGCCAGCTGCTGTTGTTGTTGCTGCTGGCGGCGGCGGCAGCGCGAGGAGCGCGAAAGGCGGGAACAGTGGAGGGGAAGTGAGGTGTAGCAGCCGGCCCGTCCACACTTCTTTTGCGGCAACGCTGCGCGGCTTCTCAGCACGGCTTTATTGTTTCACGGCGGCCGATAGAAATCTGGGTGGGATCGGCGCGGAGAAGACACGCAGCCAGCGACGTTAATGGTGCGGCGACCGTTTGTGTTGTTTTATCGCCCGATACCGCGATAAGGTCTGGCACGGGGCGTGTTGAGCGACGACGCTGGCTTTGTTTCGGTCCGTGATGGGCGTGATTTACACGCCGGACAAGGTGACCGGCTCTCTCCCGCGATAATGCTCATCAGCGCCTCCCTTTTGTGTTTCGCAGCGGCTGGCGGCGTGCGATTGGATTGTCTTTCACACCAGGCTCACACTTTGCGGAGTTCCGTACGGCTGTGGTGTTGTTTCACACCGAAGATATCCTCCCAGATCGACCACTGATTGATCGGCTGCTATTCCTAACCGCGAGGCAAGCGGACGCACCGGCCTGACTCTCTGTGTGAAATAGCGCGCGTAAAGAGCGTGGCTGTTGTGGTGATGCGGTGCCGTTTATATATTAGCCAATAAATTGTTTGGAGCAAATGATGCATTCTTACCTTAATGTCTAACGCAAGTCGAAAAGGGGCTGAAAGCATCCTATCAAAAATTTTTGCGGCATATAGGTAGTTCGAGTTGAACAGATCCTAGAAAAGTGTTGCGTGGTTCTTAATTACATTACGCGAGAAAAAAAAAAGCAGACCCGAGACGTTGTATTGTTCTGCTTTTTTTTGTTTTTGGCACACTAAAATAGGACAGTATAGTTTGAATGAAGCCTGACGGTTTGTGAGTAGTGTCTCGCGACGTTCATGGTATTCGATTCACTTCCTTCCACGTCAAATTGCCTACTTCATTAATTTATTTATTTATAATGTTTAACAGCTATGTGTGAAAAAAAATATAGGTATAATGTGGGACTAACTGAATCATACCAGTTGCCGCTAAGGCTGTAAGCTGACCAGAGAGCACTACATCATATTGAGCGTATGAACCCGGCCCCAGATGGCAAGACACACCTTCACAGACTGTTACAGCACCCACTTTCTCTGATGGGCAAAATGGCAGCTTTGTTCAATGACATTACTGGCGATTCCGGTGAAACCATTGAGATGCCAACATCAACAGAGCACAGCCCATGTGCCTTTCCTACCCATCTGTCAATTCCAGGAATACGCGTGACCAACCTGTTTCGGAAATATACCAATTAGCCCATTCACACTTATTTGAAAACTTCGAAGACTATGCAAAAGTATTTACGGACGCTTCTGTATACGCAGCGATGGCCTGAGCACTTCTGCAGCTTTCTGCTGCCCTTCAACCGGTTGTTTAAAATACCGCACCCCTCATCGTTGGTGACGGCCGAGCTAGCAGCGATTGATGTCGCCCTTAAGTACATACAAGATGGGTTACCAGCATCGAAGGTTCGCATCCTCACCGACTCTCGTGGTGCCCTTAGCAAACTCACCAGCAAGGAGACCGACAGCCTTATTCTAAGCAGCATCATAGAATCCATCAATAATATTCTGTCACGTGGGGTATGCCTAGCTGCACATGGGTACCTTCGCAAGTGGGCATCGGGCAATGAAGAAGCGGATCGCCTTGCTTCGTCATGCAACCATGATGGCTGTGACTGTCCGGGAATTTCATGTACGATGGACAACGCTCGTCTGCTTATACGCCGACACCTCCTAAAGCAGCACCCAGACCAGCGTGTGGCGAATGGATCGTTCCCTCCCCGTGTTCGTGGCCGTGGCTTGCCTCGTCGTTCCCGAGCGCTGTTGTGCAAACTAAGAGTGGGCTCTGTACTGGTGCGGGAACGATTACACTGTCAAGGGCGTGTGGACAGTCCGTTGTGCGCAGCTTGTGGCTCCTACGAAACACTTGAGCCTCTCGTAGTGCACTGTCCCACATTTGCTACGCAGCGGTCTTTGCTGATTAAGGAATATAAATTCCTAGGACTTAAGTGCGGGACCCTAGGCGACTACCTCTTTTCGAGCAGTTGTGCTTCCCGACGCAACCAGGCCCACCGAGCTCTCCTTACATTTATGAACCAAACGGACCTGATCATCCATTTATAGACGGTTTTTTCATTATTTTTTAATTTATTTTTCACTAATGTTCGTCGAAGTCTTCGTCATTTTTTTTCTTCCTCATCTTCCTTCCTCTTTTCCCCTTTAATCTCTGTTTCCTCTGTTTCTTCCCTCTTCCCGAAAAAAGAAGCAGGCGTTGTGCCCCTCCAGATGGCAGCTGCCAGCTTGCTCTCCCCCTCTTTCGTCTGTGGCCTTGTGTGTCTGTGTATGCAAATCAAATAAATAAATAAATAAATAACTAATTTGGGATGCACGTTACTCCTTCGGCAATAAAATGTACAAAAAGACATGCCTTCATAAACCACTTTAAGAAATTATCAATGTAGTATAAGGTAAAAAAAGAGACCAGTTTTGAAATCGTAAGGTTAGCTGACGTTTTGTTCCCCCGCTTCTACTTTCACAGTCCCTACACTTGCGGGACTACGTTTCATCACTGCAGCCCGCTAACTGAGCAGACTCCCAGGCCCTTTATTAACAAAAAGTGCCCTCGAGAGTGAGGTATAAATATTTAGCTAAAAGTGTCTGAGTCTAAACACAGTTCAAGGCTTTGGTAAAATCTGTGTGTGCAGGACTTACCAGGCTATAAACTAAGCTGAATCCAAAAATATTTTTCGACAAAATAGAACATTCTTTGTACATTTGGGTATGACATATTCAAGCAGTTTCTAGGCAACACGGGCTACCGGAATAAACCAATGGTTGAGTAGGGGTCGGACTTCTGAAATTTGTCGCCAACAAGTTGTCTTTCTCATTGTCCAGCTGCCTTCACTAGAATGTTCAGCTCGAATTATGACTTGAGAACAAACAATTCTGGCATAAAATGGTTTTGTAGATCTTGGCCCAAAGAGATTGCCTGGCCTAAAGCAGTTACATCTCACTAATGTACCGCACGTTGGGAAAAGAATATTACAGCTAAAGCATTGATCTAGCTAAGAATTAAAAAATTTGTCGCCAACAAGTTGTCTTTCTCATTGTCCAGCTGCCTTCACTAGAATGTTCAGCTCGAATTATGACTTGAGAACAAACAATTCTGGCATAAAATGGTTTTGTAGATCTTGGCCCAAAGAGATTGCCTGGCCTAAAGCAGTTACATCTCACTAATGTACCGCACGTTGGGAAAAGAATATTACAGCTAAAGCATTGATCTAGCTAAGAATTAAAATGGTTCACGTGACATTTCTAGGTTGGGCATAACAATGAAAACTCTCGCAAATCACGAAGCCTTCGACATTGTTGTGGAGAGACAGAAATTTGCTATATCTCACCAGTGAACGCTTTTATCTTGCGCTTCATGGTTAGAGAGTATCTACAGCTGATGAAGGTTCAGTTTTTTGTTATATCGCCGCATAACAAACGGTAGTTTTTTTTTCGGTTATTTGCAATGCGGAACTTGTGGTGTCTGGCGTTCCCCGCCCACCATCAAACAAGTACCGAAAGTGATGGCAACCGGAATTCACGCAGGCGCAGTTCATAGAAACGCGAATAGCAGCGTTTAGTTTACGATCAAGCAGGCGGAAAACATGGAACCCCGAAATTGGGTGCATGGCATCGCGGGTGCCTATGGCTGACGCTAACCTCGCGGCGAGGACTTCAGGCACCATCCCTGTGATTCGTCTAAATGCTAAACAACGCCACCTGCGACCTGTATATGTATAGACGAGCGCTCACAACAGCGAACCACCGCCCTCTCCCTCGATGGCCGGTCAGGTCGCACGAACGGATTACGGTATACAAACATGGGCGCGGAAAGCACGTTTCGCGGGTGGGCCCCAACCACGTGGGAGGTCTGACGATTGGCGGGGAACATGCGGCCGGCCGCTGCGCCACGTTCAGACGGGCGACGCACCGAAATGGGATTGAGCGAAATCCCGTACGAAGAGGGCGACGGCGGCGGCTGCAGGGTGGCATGTATTGGGCTCTTTCCGTGGCTTGCTTAGTTTGTGTCTCTTTGCGTGAGCACCATGCAGCTTGCACATTTACAGTGTCTTGGATTCAGACATTTCCTGTTGCAGAGTTCTATTTTTCTGGCATGTGGGACCCCAAAAGTGGTAATGTGCCAGTGTAGACCATTATCACGCTGTCATGTCTATAGAAAAAAAAAGATTGCGCAGAGCCATTCGCTTCACGTTCGACCGTTAGTTTTGTGTCTGTTTTTCTTCATTTCTTACGTGCCAAAACTACATGATGGTTATGAGGCACACTGCATTTCGGTGTTCCACGGAATATTTCGAACACCTGGGGTTCTTCCACCCGAACAACACCGCGCAGAACATGGGCATTTAGCGTTTCAGTTCTATCGAAATGCACCCGCCGTGACCAGGATTGACTTCATGCGCTTCGAGTCAGTAGCCGAGCGCCGTTACCATGAAGCCACAGTGGCAGCCTGATCACTTTTCTTCGTTTCGCCTCTTCGTAAAACAGCCAGTGCCTCTGTAGTGATTTCCGTCTGCATAGAGTACAAGCGCCAATATAAAAAGTGATGGTTTGCTCTACGTCGTCTGGTCACTGCCCGAGCACTCCAAGTATATAAAGTATCTGGCTCAAGCTTCAATCTGCGCTGAATGGAGTGATGATGCACGTGACACTACCGTATGACTGGCAACGACTTCACCAACGAAGTCAAAAGAGCAGGCGACGGAGAAATGTGGTTGGGGGTTCTTTCGTGCTCAAAGAACGAAGGACACAGTACACCGCAGTGCATAGCATACCATCAAAAGAATATTACAGCTAAAGCTGTTATTAGATCACAACTCGGGTCACGCGCAGCTGTCCGCCGCCGGTGTCCGTAACCACATCGTGCGAAATTAGAAAAAAAAACATAGCACCAATGACACAGTGGGGCTCAAACCCGGGTCCACTGGGTGCCAGCCCAGTGTTCTACCACTGAGCCACACCGGTTTTTTTTTTCTTACGTGGTATTTAATACAAAAGCTCCTTACGTATATACATAGCTTATAACAAGTCGACAAATGTACCGGTGCTTGGAACTTGTTGGCAAACTTGCCTTTGGCAGGCTTAATGTCGGGAAGGCAATGGTGTTAATACGACTTATATATATAGCGTTTTAGAACAGCGAAAGAACAACCAGTCGTCGCACAATGCGAATAGAGTAACGAGTGGGTCATCCACAGCTCCAACCTATTACAAAAGCTTGTTCTTGTTCCCCTATTAACTCTGGCGCATACCCACTTCAGCCATAATTCCTCATCATCGTCAGCCACTGCATGAACAATTGCCACAAAATTCCTTACAAGTGTTTAGCGGATACCACGCTTCTCAGCAGAATGAAGAATAATAGCATAGTGAATGCGGGCCTACTACCCTTCAAAATTTATTATCAATGCCCTTGTGAGTATCGAGCAAATGTGCTTGCGGTAGTTACCCAATGACTGTTTAGAAAAGGCTCCGAAAAGGTCGCTCTTTTAGCTTTAGCTGACTTCCGCACAGGCCTGGCGTTTTTTATTTGCATCTCTAACGTAGCAATCGTTCTAGCTGGATTATGCGATTAGTAGCACGCTAATGTGACAACTTGCGGAATTTTCGGTATTCGACTAACCACCCCAAAACAATGAACGAGTTAAGCTCTTCTGTCCCAAAAACCCAAGCATATATGTTTTGCCAGTCACGTCTCGCAAACGGTTGAGGAGTCGGGAAAGCAGACAGTTGTTTGTGGGATCGTTGGGAGTGGTTGTCATTGGTTGGCGCATAAAAACAAATGACCACAGCAAAGAAAACGTATCACTTCCATGCAGTTGGCCAAGTTGGAATAAATCCGTCTTGACAATGTTCTCGCGTACACACAGACACAAACAAGTTCACGTTCATATGTTGTCCTTCTTTGTCGCTGACTTTTCTCGAGAATATTTTCAAGATTTAAAAAAAAAGTTACACCACCTCCCGCCAAAGAAAACCATGTGTAGATGCGAAGCAGCGGGCGCTAACGCTACAACGTCTGACCCCACGTATGCGTCGCAGCACGTCAGTGCAAGGCTCTTTCACGCGGCTCTGCACACTCTCCCTATGGGGAGAGAGGGCGCACGGCTATGCGAAGCTGCGCGCCCTCTCTCTCTCTATTTGGAGAGGAAGCGACGCCGCGTCAAAAAGTCTCGCGCTTACGCGGTGCAACGCAAACGTGGGGTCAGACCTAGTAGCGGCTATATACCTTGACGCTGGCGCTCAAAGCGTCATTGCGCAAGAGAAAAACCTGGGGCGCAGTGATGGACCGGTGCTTCCTGCTGCAACATGCCAATCGCTGCTAGTGGGCCCTGCGAGGCAGAAGACTCCGATTGGACACAGAGACCGGCGCTCCGCTTTTAGTTAACGTTCACGCTGCGAATTTTTTTTTTTTTTTTGTTCAACAACACACACGAGAAATCTCCCACCGACACTACCGTGGAGGTCAGGAGTGCCTAGAGGGGAGAGAGGGGTGAGCGGGCGTAGGTTAGCAGAGGCTCCTTGCGATGACGTTGCGAGGCGAGTGAAGACGACCGTAGTAAAGGCAAGAGAGAGAGAGAGAGAGAGAGAGAGAGAGAGCGAGAGAGAGAGCTAGTATCCGGTATGCTAGTATCCGGTATGCTACCCTACACTGGGGTTAGGGAATAGGGGGTTGAAAGAGAGAAAGAGAGAGAGTTAAAAAATAAATATGAGCAAAACACGGACGCACACGCACACACAAAATCAGTCCACTGAAAGACGTTCCGATAGGCCAGTAGTTCGCAAGAAGCCCTGTAGAGCTTGCACGGCGTTCTTCTGTGATGATAAGCCACGACGATGGCGCAGTATACTTTCTTCTGGCAGTGGCTGGTCATCACACTTGTTTAGCGTATTAAAAAGGTATTGTCTTTCTAAATTATATTTCTGGCAGTCACACAGGACGTGTTGAATTGTGTATTCATCTCCGCAGTGTGCACAGGCAGCGGTGTCGGCCATCCCTATGCTGTACGCGTAAGCACGGGTAAACGTGACTCCCAACCATAGTCCGCACAGAGCAGTAGCGTCACCTCGTCGAAGTTTTGTTGGAAGCCGTAAGCTTAACGTAGGATCAAGGGATCGTAATCATGCATGCGTAAAAAGAGACTCATTCCAAAGTGACATGGAGCATTGTCTAGCAAGCATGCGGAGCCTCCTGTAGCAGCGTCCGTCCTAGAGCCAATGGGGACGGAAATTGGACGCGGTGATAGCACCGTCTGGATTCCGGTGGCAGTTGTACAAAGATTGGAAGATTACCAGTTTACTTACAACTGAAAAAGCTTTTATTATCTTATGCACTCAAAAAGCTTTTTTGAACAAATAATAACTAAGAATATTGTTTGTATAATATACAGCTGCGTATAAAACGAAATAGGTTTCAAAGTACCAGGACATTTTGATATGGGGGCTTGCCGTTCACATATCAGACGACACCGTCGTTGTCTGCTTCTGCGTCATGGCTGTCCCTTGCTCGTTGGAGCAGCTCCCTGTCTCATTTTCTCTCGTTGCTATATAGTAAAATTCAATAAACTACTTACTAGACGCTCACAAGTATCTTGCATACTTACTTTAGTGAGTGATGCCGCATACAGGCCGAGCGAAACGACAACGCTAATCTCACAAACTTGCAGCAATAAGTTGTTTTATTGCAAGTCAATCTATGTTTACATAAAATAAAGGCCACGTAAGTAATGTTTCAGCATGTACAGCAGTGAACAATATGCATGCATCAGCGTTCATGTGCAAACAATGTACGTACTACGCATAGCCCCAACGCAGGTGCCTGGGGCAAGAAGCTGTCCATCGCTGCAGCTGATATTTCCATCGCACTCCACGAAACCTTCGCTGCAGTAAGTAAACGTATAAGAATTATCTTCCTGCACTTATGTAGCTGAAAATGTCGTAACACCTCGTTCACAGCATTCGGCAAACTTTCTGTAATTAATATCGACGTACACGTGTGCCTATCACGAGCAGTGCCACCCGATTGTTTCTTTTCGGGTTTGCGCTGCCAGCTAAAGTGCGTCACTTTCTAATCTTCTACACGTTCGCTCTGTTCATGCTTACAAATGCTTAAAATTAAATGAGAAGCAGTTTTTGTGCATATCATTCTCAAGGCTTACAAATAAAATCGTCAAAAAAAGGCTTAGATGGCGTTTTGTTTGCCGCCGCCGGCGGTGCGTTGTAATCGTTTTGATGGTGGCGACGCCTCACGGCACGGCCGCGAAGCTCGCCGCATGCCGCAGGCCTAGTAGAGGAGAGAAAGTGGGAGAGGACGCGCATGTGCCGTAAAGGTGTTAGCACCACAAGCCGGATTAAGCCACTCGACCCTAAGCTGCTGCGTATCTAAAAAACGTGGCCCTTCCCATTCATTATCATTTTCTTAAGTTCTTTCTATTCGCTTGGTTTTCTTCCTGTATTGGTTAGCTTGTATGCGTTGTCATTTTCAACACAGACGACACTAGTGCACACTCTCACAGTCACTTTTAAGCAATTGCCATCCCAGACCTTCTTGGATCAGTACCTGTCAGTTCGTATTTTCCACCAAGAGGATCTTCCCAAAGCACGCAACTATAGCTATGACATCCGAGAGAGAGACAGAGAGTATAGATTGATTAATATATAGGGTTTAACGTCACAAAACCACCGTATGATTATGAGAGATGTCATAGTGGAGGGCTCCGGAAATTTCGACCACCTGGAGTTCTTTAACGTGCACCCAAATCTGAGCACAGAGGCCTTCAGCATTTCCGCCTCCATCGGAAATGCAGCCGCCGCAGCCGGGATTCGATACCGTGACCTGCGGGTCGGCAGCCGAGTACCTAGAGAGTAGAGAAAACCCATCCCTTATGGACCCACGTATCCTCAGCATCAGGTAGCGCCACTGAGGCAACGCTGGCGCGATCTCGCACTGCGGCGAATAGCTGGGCTTGAGTGCGCTTGCACGCGCAGTCTAGCCCGGCCATGTGCGGCACAACTACTCCAACCTCGTCTTGGCCCCTGCATTCCAGAAACGTCGGCTTACAAGACACTCAAAGTCCATGCGGTAAAAACGCCTTATCAGGGGATGTGAGTATCCCCATAGTGTGATCAGTGATCACACACGTAAGGAAGGGGGGGAGGTATGGGAGGAAGAGAGAGTAGAGAGCGGAAGCTGTATTGGTGTGCAAGTGGTGATGTGACGAGGCGGCACTACTGGCCATGCTTCTGGCGTTTCTGTGACGGAGACGCATTTCTACAACTCAGCGGCAAAGGACCACGCCCGCTGATATTAGAGGGGCGGCAGTACGTTAAAGCATGACCGATGTCGAGTATACGCATGTATTCAAAGTGGCAATGCTGGTGCGCATTGTGCGCAAAGGAACGTCTGCGTTAGCACCTTCGAAAATTCCTCATGCACGGCACCAGCCGACAACCATGCCGCCCTAGGATGGTAAGACATCTAGTGACAGAGTAATCGCCACGATGACACGTTCTGGAGCTACCGTCATTGTCGACGCTGCTGATTACTCGGCGTCTATATCACCACAGGGCATCGACCGGTTCGCTTTCAAGCTGTTTAGCCATAATGTTTTGGAACGAACTGTTAGCACCCAAAAAGCGTGATGTTCTGTGAGCATTTTGACGCGCACTCTAACGCTCAGTTTGCGATAATTCCACGCTATGAAGAAAATTGCATCGCAGTAACGGTGCTGCCATGCGAGCTTGGCCAAGTCGTTTTGCCGGGTACTGTGGGTGCCATTGCCTCGTACCCAAACACTACAGACGTTTGACTCTGCCCAGGCAGCACTGCGAAAAACGCCGCCACCAGCGCCCCCATCGACGCGCCGGCCATAAATGGGTAGTGCAAAAAGAGCCATCCGCAAGCGAACGTGCATACGCCCTCCTGTTTTGTTGGTCCTGGGGCGCGGTTTCTTGAAAATCAAGGACCTGACAAGCTTCTTCCGTCAATTGAACCTCGCTTCAGAAAAGTAGGAAGCTCATCAAAGCAAACTGCGGGTACGACGTAAAATATGTTTCAGTTATTTCGGTGTGTTGCAATTTAAGTGCAAGTGAGCATCGCATGACATCGGGTTCGAGGCAAGCACTCCGACGTGCGTTCTTTAACCCCCAAATGCGTTAAAGGTGGGCTTACACATGATGCCTAAGCGATGAAGTACATACACGAGCAATCTATTTTACGATCAGTGGTACGAAGCTCACTTTACCCGGCCTGAATGGCCCTGACAATTTTCGTCTTCGCAGTTGCATTCTCCATCGATACCTCGCTTCCTGTGCGTTGAACTGGTGCTTGAATGTTCTGTTGAAGGTTGTCTTCTGTTTCTATATACGGCAAATGGAGGTACATCCGTGTCTATTTTCTCAGTGAACAACGAAAGGAACAACCGAGGCCTCCGAGAAAGCTCCGGCAATCGCGGAGACCAACGGCTAGAAAAACCTGATTGTGGTGGTGATCATTTTGCGATTTACCTGCGTGACGTACCCTTCAAAGCCATACGTGCGTAGTGCTGTCTGGTGGCGACCCCTTCAGATTATCGGTGGTCGCGGCGTGTGCGATGGTTAACGCGCTCGTCACCGGTCTATACTGTTGCAGGGCGCGCACCGTGGTCGGAGGCTCTGTTAAGCTTCATAATTAAAGTTACCATGGTTCTCCATGGTAACGATAGGACGCATTATCATATCACCTACATTATCACACTTTCTCTTGCGACCGACTGCGGAAAACGCGAATCATTCGCTTACCCAGCATGTTCGCGACGGCCCGTATCCAGCGCTCTCGCCATTCTGCTCCGCAAAAGCTGCGGAAACGAGCAAAACTGAAGTCTTTAACGTGCACGGCAATTGACAATGCAACAGTAGCGTCGACTGGGGTCTTTTTTTTTTTTTTTGTAGAATGCGGAGCTGTTGCGTCTGCTTTTGTTTCTGCCGTCGTTCTAGCGAGCGAACCATCAAGCACTATTATGGTGGTAAGGTGACGCGTCCGACTAGCGGAGAAAATTTGCAGCTCTTTTTTCCAAGTGTTCAATGCGCAATTACACCTAATTTTTAGCTCAATCGTTGGTTCACACGCAATTAGTTGCACTTGTTGTACAGCAAACTGTGCAAGGGAGTCCGGCTTTGCACTACTCAAAACTGCGTCAACAGGTGGCGCCGCGTGTCCGCAAAACTCCGAAATCTGACGTATATTCGGTACTAAAATTTTACGCAATTCACACATGACTTTATGCTAGTGGGTGTAATTTTGATTATAAAAGAAGCTGTAGGCCATTGTTTTAGCATCAGTAGTGACGATGTCCTGGAGGTGACCGGCTTGGTCATTAGCCCGAAACACCTTTCCTTAGAAGGACCAACTTCGAAACGAGGACGTGGGCACTCGCATGCGCAGCTGGTCAAAAGTGGCCACGTGAATGCGTGCGTGCGATACGCAAATGAAAAGTTCACGGCGATGCTTGGCTTCATTCCCCCTCGCCCACTATTTTGCTTTTGCTTGTAAGAGCAACTTCGGCACTGGCAACTGAGCATGAAAAAGACCGAGCACTTCCGATACCACATGTGTTATACACCAGAACACAGCGAGTGCTGCGCGTGCTGCCATATTTGAACTATGGGTTGCACCATCTGTCGGAAGTGCGGCGAAGCAACACTGCCATGCGAGCAGACGCGCCACAAAACAAGCGCGCAACTTCCCTACTCGAGTCCATCAGTAAGCTTGTTTCGCGCTTTTTCTATCTTGCAAATTTGTTCAGCTTTTGTGAAATGTCAAGAACAACTTGTTCGACATATCAGAATGTCTAGAGCATGTGCAGTGCAAACTACGGAAACAACATCACCAGGTACATGCTCCGCTACATTTGTGCTAAACCTGCGTAGTTTGTACATGCATGCAGGTGTGAATCGTAATATCTCGTTATTTGCATGTGACCTGCGAAAGATTACAGCAATGATCTGGTGCCACATACCACAGATTGGACACGAGGTTTTGTGAAAACGCAGCATTTCAACGGGGATCGCGTAATAATTGGTGTATTTCTTGTAGCACCAGCACACGGTTCAGCTCGGAAGTCTTGTTGTCGGGAAAGCGCTTGATACGTACCAGCGTGTTACGCAAATTACTGCTGTAAAACAAAATGGTTGGCGTCACGTTTGACTACACACATCAAGGGCACTTGTGCGCTTTTACTAGGCATGTAGTTTTTTTCCTGTTCATTGCAATTATCTACTTGCAGTGAAGCTCGCCATTTTGCGTTGAATACATTGATTGATTTCTGGGGTTTAACATCCCAAAACCACCATTTGATTATGAGAGACGCCGTAGTGGAGGACTCCGGAAATTTTGACCACCTGGGGTTCTTTAACGTGCACCCAAATCTGAGTACACGGGCCTACAACATTTCCGCCTCCATCGGAAATGCAGCCGCCGTTTGCGTTGAATACAAATGAAACTCTGTGCAACCGGCGCGATCCCCGCATTATGTTGTGACCGTCATAGACAGTGTTTAGACAATCTTCCTCTTGCATTTGTTGTTTTCGCATCAAAAGACACAGTGAATTTAGATGTAGCCAGAACCTCTGGTGGTGGTGGCACAGAAGGCTCATCTTGACCATGGCCTCCGAGATAGCGTGCCGATGCGCAATCTCGAAGGCCATGCTTGATCCCCCGTTCGTTTTCGCTAACACGCCACACGAGTGTTCGTGGAGGTCCTGCGCTGGCGTTGACCTTGCTTGAGCGTGAGGGTGAAACGAATGCAAAAAGCTCTTTCTGGGTTTGCACCCGGTGGAGCAGAGCTATCGCTCTAAAGGAAATAAATGAATCAGTCACCTCGTGTCCCTTTGTTAACGTTTTGACGTCGAGCCCCATCTTCTGCGGAGAGCCTCAAACCAGCTGGGCTCAAGATCGTTTCCAAAAGCGATGACCTTTTGGTCATTGCAGCGCGCGTCTTCAGTGACGATTACAATGAGTATGCTGCTGTAGTACGTTAAGTCGGCACGTTTATGCCCCCCTTTTTTTTGTTGGTACCTTCAAGTGTGTAAGTATCCCTATCGTGTGTCTCTTCGGCTGCTTATTTTTAGTGTCAGCGCAAGGTAACAGGATGTGCACCCACTGTACTTTCCGGTCTTTCTTTGCCTCACTTTGTGTTATTTATTTATTTGTTTGTTTGTTTGTCTAGTAGTTCAGTTTAACGTTTGTTTTCCTGCACATACCACAATTTTCAGTGCCCCCTCCCTACTGTTGCACTGTGTGTTGTGGGCCAAACACGTGGAATCCCATCGAGTGTCACGCCATGTGAATTTCGCTACTAGCTGGTGGTTTACAGATTCAACCATTACAAAGAGTTAAGGTTTAATTAATCTGTAGCAGCAACAGTAACAGCATTCATGCAGTGTGCAGCTGCGTAGGTGCGTGTATTGCCTAATGGACACATAGTGGGCGTTTCGCAACTGTAACTGCACTAGGCCTGCACTCCTGAATAGTTTACAGCGGATGATGTCTCGCTCACAGATGTTCTTTTCCCCGCGGCATGGTTCAGCTGTCGATCGAGATGCAAAGGCTGGCTAGCGAATGAAGTGGCCATGCGAACGGGTCCCACTTGCGCATCCTACTCTAAATGGCGAAGCTCGAGCCTCTTTCAGGATTTCTTCAGGAGCTTGCTCGCCAAGCTTCTTATGCTCGGGGCAAGTCTCTTGGCGTGTACGCATGTACCCACTCAACAAACCCACCGTAGCTTTCATGGTGTATAAGGAAGCACCCTATAACCGCTATGCCGTTCGTCATTCTGCTGATAACGTACCCACTACACATCTGTAAGGCAATGTGCGCACTTTGTGTTGCGAAGAAGGCTTGTCGACAGGCGGACCCCGAAGCGAGAGCCTGCGCGCGAAGCAAAGGCGACACGCAAGTGGCGGCAAGAAAACCTCGAATCGGAACTCGTAACGGCATTGCCTTCTCCTACTTTCAATTTCAACCTCTAATTCAAGATCCCCTCCCTACACACGTCACCGACCTCTAAATTGTAATATAAAAAAATGCATCCCACAGCTTTGTAGCCAGTAACGCAATCCTTGTATATAATTACATCGATATGTAAATAATAAAACATTGGGCATTTATATACCCAGTGTTTTATTAATCCTTGTGTATATGCAATTACCGCTATATTAACATGTCACGTCTTTATATGATGCGAGAGGACTTGTTTGAAGGATTCACGGGCTCTCCCGATCAGTCCCGAGCAAGCTCCTCCATCATCATTCCCGCTGTGGAGATGGCGGGATTTTTTTTTTTTTCAAAAATATCTCGTTTACCTTGCCTGAATAACACGCAATGAAACGCTGGTTCACAACATCAGGAGCATTGGGTGGCATTAGGTGGCACTCTGCTTCATCTAAAGAGGACTAGTACTCACTGAATGCGGCCATAAAGCAGTTTTCTATGAAAAAAACAATGGTTTGCCTTCCGCAAAAAAGAAAGAGCTTTTGAGCAGGGCAGTTTCTATGTAGATATCACTAGATCTTAACCTACACGTCAGTTGAGTACTCAATAGCTATAGCAGCATTTTTATTGCTTTTGGGCTACTTGACGCGTTTTGTAAAATTCTAAATGTTCTATGGGCACGATGAAATGCACCATCCGAACTATCGATACTTTTTATTCCTGAAGGAACGATGACGCCGTTGAGCGCGAGCTGATTCCGTCATGCTGAGGTGATTAGTACAGCGAACAATTCAGACCAATCTCTCCATTTGTGCTTCAGAAGACCGCGACATTTTGAGATCGTAACTCAGACGCCGTGTATGAACGGAAGTCTTTCAGCCACGAGAAGCGCCTTGTGATCACCTGGCGACGCTGTACCACTCAGTCACGGCGGTGATGTAGGCGATGGGAGAGGTCATTGTTGCGTTCTGCACAGGGACAGCCATCATCACGTTTCTCACCTATAGCATGCTGTTCAGTCCCGCCATTTCTTCCTTTCCCGCCTCTTTGCATTACTTTTCTTTTTCTACGGTTCTGCGAAGCACACGATAAAGTTGCTAAGCAGTACTTTCAAACGCTGCACGCTACGAAGAGCGTTCATTAGTTAAGCAAAAACAAAAAAGGAAGAGAGAAAAGGGGACGCTCCTTTATTCTCCCGAGCGCACGGCAGAGGCGCCGTAATGATTCGCGGCCCGTCCGTCTATCGCCGAGGCTCGGAGGAGGCAGGCCTCAGATTACTGCATCCGCACTTTTGGGAGTGCGTTCGGCGATGCGACTTCTTTCTGGCCGGAACAAGCGCCAGACACGCCGCCCACAGACGTATACACAATTCCGTGACGGGCCTTGCCTTTCTACGGCGGGAAATTATCTCTCGAACGTGCCAAAGGGAGCACTTTTGAAGGGAACGCCGTCCGCCGGTCACGTCTCCGCGAAGGTACATTTTCTCTGTCAGGCGTCGCTCAGCCAGACGGAATACGCCGCGCGCAATTTAATGTATCGAAACGGCCGTCGCGTAGCAGTTTTGCGTATGGCAGCTTCCCTCGCCAGGGGCCTGCCGCCCAAGTTCCTGCTCGGAATGGCCCCCCTTCGTTCGCCGTGATTTTCCCCGCCGGTCGGATCGCGTGCTCTGGCATGGCCATTTTTGAAGGAAACTGCAATTAATAAAATGCATTTCATTCCTTCGTTATTGTATCTTTTTTGGGCGTACGTTATGGCTCGGATGGGTTTTCATTGCACATCCACATTACGCTGCTACAAAATGACCCTGTGTGCTTCTTCGTCTACAGTGTTTCTTCCTCAATGCGTTATATCACGCGAAACTATTCCTCCACTCATTCGAAACGGCTGGCGCGTACTTTTATACGTACGTAAATTTATACATAATGTTTTGCAAAATCAGCCTGGCAATAAATAAATTTAGATCGTTTTTTTGTCATTTTTTGTTCTAAGCACCATGGAAATATAATATGGGATTCTACTTATGCACATCTGTTTAATCATTATTCAACCTCCACAATGATCATGTCTTTTCTGTTTAACTCAAGGTCATGGGGATAACTCGCAGCCATGGTGATCTCATTTTGATATAGTCAGAAAGCAAGAACACCTGCTGAATTTGAGAAGCATGCTAAAACCCCCAAAAAACTACAAGTGAACATTTTGCCTTATATCATTGAATGTTAATATTTTTGAAGTATTCGTGAAAATATAGCTCAATAAAAGTAACCGTAGCTGTCAAAATTATTCTACTGCCCTACCGTATCTCCGCCCCTTTCATGGAGCCTTCCAGTGGTTCAATTTCGGGATGCGTTGTAGTCAAGAATATATCAAATAATAAGCGCAAAACTACACATATTACTGGCTCTTATAACTCGCTAGAGAATTTAAACTCATGTCAAAGCCAGTTACAGTGAATTTATTCCATACCAGAAGGTTCTGGCGACACGTAAGTCTATTTTGCTTGCTTTATTCTCAAATATTGGCACCATATACGTATACGCTAGTTGCAGAAAATCAAACTGCGTGAAATATTTTCTGGATTCGCTGTATGCAGTACTACTTGTTGTGGCCTCATATGTACGTGTACATAGACCATTCTTCTAAGAGGCTTCATGGAGTTTGAAGTGTCTCACAAGTTGCAACGCTGGAACGCTGCACGAAAGCTCAATGATAATGCAAGGCGCCAACACACCAGAATATCGACATGCGCTTGCACTTCACTGGTAGTCAGAGATGGCAAAGTAACTCTTACAAAGTAATTGAATTATATTACAATGTTGCTCTAATTTCTACAAATGGAAATCAAATAATGCCAGTATCGCACAATAAATGAAGTAATGTCCTCTCATTGATCGTAATGCTCTGAGCAATAGAACTCACATTTGCATTGTTAGCAAGTTAGCTCGTCGTAATTGTTGAAACCGCTTTATTGTGGCATCAAGGAACATATCGCTTTTCTTGGGGTATCGTCATTAAGGCAGCAGTTTCTGTACACCTTGTGAACGTTCGAAAGCTCGCTGTAACAGAAACTTGAACGCAGATATTTTTTATTGTCTTTCCACCGGAATCCATTGAAGAAGTGATTAGTTCTGCAATGGAGACTTCCACGAAGATATGTTCGAAAGAATCGAGACGCACGGCACTCGAACAAGAGTTGGAACAACTTCGAGCGGTCCGCCGACGTGCCGAAAGACGATACAGACGCACGAAATCTATATCTGACCTCCGAGAATCCAGACGCATTCAGAAAAAAATCCAGCGTCGAATGCACAAACTTCATGAACAACGGTGGAAGAATTTTTGTGACTCGCTAGACCCTCGAAAGCCCTTGTCTCCCGTATGGAGGACTCTTCGAGGTATTCACTCGCATCCGCAACAGCGTCACCCCTTCGCCGCTCTGGCGCTACATCAACGTCGCTCACAGCTTGATGTTTCTGGGGAATTTTGTGCAAAGATCGCCGGTGACATCTCTATACCGATCGATCTATTGATACAGGATGTTCCAGCCGCACGATATCAGCAAATGGAGGTTGCATTCACCATGGAAGAACTTCATGCGGCATTGAACACATGCAGACGCTCATCGTCCACAGGTCCAGATGGAGTGACCTATACTGCCCTATACGTCACCTAGGCCCGAAGGCACAGCGCTGTCTCCTGGACATTTTCAATAAGTCTTGGCATGATGGAATGGTGCCTGATGAGTGGAAGTGTAGTCGCCTGGTGCCTTTGCTGAAGCCCGGAAAGTCTCCATACGATTTGGCATCATACCGGCCTATAGCACTAGCAAGCTGCGTTGGCAAGGTTATAGAGAGGATGCTGCTTACACGCATGGAATGGTACCTGGAACATTATAACATCTATCCTGATGGTATGGCTGGTTTTCGACGAGGTCGGTTCTCAGTTGATAGCGTTATTGACTTAGTGACCTCTGTTCAGCATCAGAAAGCTCAGAAGCGGCTGTCGGTAGCTCTGTTCTTAGACGTGAAAGGTGCCTATGACAACGTGACCCACGAGGCTGTTCTCAATGCTCTTGAAGCAGCTGAACTTGGAGGTCGTGTCTTTCGATGGGTAAGAAGCTACCTCACAAAGAGATCCATGTTCGTTTTAACTGAAGATGGGTCTACGAATAAATATTTCACAAGTCGTGGGGTGCCACAAGGCGGTGTTTTCAGTCCAACACTTTTCAACCTGGTTCTCGTGGGGCTCACCGAAATGCTGCCACAGACGGCTTATATATCTCTCTACGCTGACGATATCTGCATTTGGGCGTCCGGCGTGACACGGCCTCAAGTGCGCGCAAGAATACAGAAAGCGGCAACAATGACATCGACAAACCTTCGCCAGCAAGGTTTGACTATCGCAACAGAAAAATGCCCAGCGGTGGCGTTTACACGCAAACCGATGTCTTTCTACTTATTGTGAATCGATGGCAGATCAATCCCATATAAAAGCACTCATAGATTCTTAGGTGTCATCGTAGATTGTGACCTAACCTGGAGCCCGCATGTCACATACCTCAAGAAAAAGCTCATTGGCATTGCGAATGTATTCAAGTTCGTCGCCGGAAAATCATGGGGCCCATCCGTGCACTCCATGTTGCAGCTTTACACAGCCCTCTTTCTCGGAACTCTCCGGTACAGCCTTCCTGTCCTGTCCAACACGTGCAAGACTAACATCCGTGCACTGCAAAGCGTTCAAGCCAAAGCACTTCGGACATGCCTTGGCCTTCCAAGATGCTCATCGACAGTGTCAACTATTGTTATTGCACAAGAACAACCGGTCACAACGCACATCATTGTCGAGACGCTGAGAGCGCACATTCGGCATTTATCACGGCTACCGTCACATCATTTAGCGTGTTTGACAGCTCGGAGGCCCCATTCTTCGTACTGCGGTATCGTGACAAAACATCAGGACATACTACCGTCTGGCTTCAAACTTGCGATGCATCCAGCAACTGCGCCATGGAGTCTTCGTCAACCTGACGTGCGCTTATCAGTTCCTGGAATCTTTAAGAAGGCACGCATGTCAACGCTAGCCCTGAAGCAATTGACTTTGCGTCTGTTGGACGAAAGGTACTTCGACCGCATACATGTTTACACCGATGGCTCCACTAATTCCAACAGCTCCACAGGAGCAGTGGTTGTTCCATCTGAA
The DNA here is from genome assembly GCF_043290135.1 of Rhipicephalus microplus. Classification (NCBI taxonomy): domain Eukaryota; kingdom Metazoa; phylum Arthropoda; class Arachnida; order Ixodida; family Ixodidae; genus Rhipicephalus; species Rhipicephalus microplus. The sequence goes on along the minus strand of NC_134710.1, from coordinate 91,785,075 downwards.
AATGTGTTGCTTCAGTACAAGTTTTCTCACACCACGACGTCGACAGCAGCAGAGCTTGCAGCACTTCAAGGTGCAGTAAAGTACATTCTTCGCCAGCAACCTAACCAATGGGCCATCTTTTGCGACTCCAGGTCAGCCTTACAGTCACTACGGTTTGTTATGCAGCACGGGTTACATGAACAATCAGCATATCAGATAAGGCACGACTACCACGAAGCGTTCGCGGAAGGTCACGATATTGTATTTCAGTGGTTGCCGAGTCATTGCGGAATCGTCGGCAATGACCGCGCGGATGAAGCTGCTCGATCGGCTCATGACCAAGACCAGCGCACGCCCATACCACTCTTGAGAACGGACGCTGCAAGGCTACTACAATCACTTGCTCGCCGTATATCTCTCCTACAATGGAATACGCAGGGTTTCTCCAACACGCACCTGTATTCGATCGACCCAAACTTGCAACTTCGTTTGCCATCCGGGCTCCCACGATGCGCTGAAACTTTACTGTGTCGCATGAGGTTGGACGTGGCATTTACGAATTCGTACTCTCGTCTCCTTGGAATGGCGAGCACTTCGGCATGCAACATCTGCGCCTGCGAGAAACGCTTGAGCACATTCTATGCCATTGCCCAGCATACCAGACCGAACGACGTATTACGGAAGCGAAGCTCTGTCAGCTGGATTCACGGCCGATTACAGAAGAGAAGATCCTGGGACCTTGGCCAACGGCTTCCCATACGCGCAAAGCCACGAAAGCCCTCTTGTACTTTTTAAGGACCACCAAATTTCACGACCGCTTGTGAAAGAACTGTGCGAAGCCGTGCTGTGTAGTCTCGAGCTGACTATTTATGCTTCTCTTTCTTACTCCTCTTCTTTTCTGTCTCTTTCCGTTCTATTATTCTCCTTTTCCCTCACCCCAAGTGTAGGGTAGCCGACCGAGCCAAGCTTGGTTAACCTCCCTGTCTTTACTCTCTATTTCTCTCTCTCTCTCTTTCTCTCTCTCTAAAGAACATTCCAGACAGAAATTTCGTCTTGAACCATTTGCAGCGCTATAACTGTGGACACGTTTAATTATCTGCTAGACTTCGCATTTCTTGTTGGAATGTTGCGTAGGTTGGTAGCGTTTGTTGCTCTTTGGCTTGATAATGAGACATGGTCGCTGTTACTAAGTTGCAGGAAACACTCCTAAGTACAGACAGTGAACGAGAAGGCTAATTCTGTCTTTTTCTCTATAGATACATCATTTTCAATTTTTTCTGCTTAACAACTTCTTCAAACGTCTTTCGCAATTGAAACGCTTTTCACCCCCGAGCCCTATATGGTTGCAGCCTAACTGTCATCTGTAAAAAAAGCTTAAGTTTTCGTTATAATTGTGTTTTGTTTTAACATCCGAAACCCCCGATTTTATTATGAGGAGCACCTTAGGGGAGGCTCCATTATTTTGACCACCTGGGGTTCTTTAACAGACTCTTGAACTCTAAGTACATGGGCCTCACACATTGTCGCTTCAATTGAAAGTACGGCCACCGTGGTCGGGATTCGATCCCGCGAACTTCGTGTCAGCACTCGAGCCCCATAACTACACTAACACCATTGCGCTTGAAGTTTACATACGGCGTACTAAAAAAAGCCATAGTTTCCGCGCAAGGCCGAAGCAATGAACGCAATAGCAACACATCAGGCTATTATAAGAAGTAAGGCTAGAATATTTAGGAACCATGCGAAATGTACGTAACATGGTCGATTATGCTTGAATAGACATTGATGCAGTAACCACAGTATCTAAACAGATGATGTTCTGAATAGTTGACTGCGTGACGTCCGACAGTAGATGAAGTACAAGTTAAGCATGAAGAAACGTGACAAGCCACTGATTTTCCCGTAGAAGTACATTAACGTCGAAGTCTGCAGTGACTATCAGTGGCACATCCTGCAGGCACACCACACAGAAGTTGTGCAGCAAGAAGTTCGTGACGTCAGTCCGCAAAGTTCCTGGTGACATGTACTACGTGCACGGTTGCGACGACAAAACCGTGCGATGTTTTAACGGCGTAAGCATCACCACAATTCATCTGTAGCAGCGAGTTGAGTTTGTCCGTCTAAAGTGGTGATAGTGGTGGTGCGCGTTTCAATGGGAGCCAAATTCACAGGCACGACAGGACCAGCAACTTCCCCGAGTAGTCCTTGACTTCGAGCGAGCAACTTTTCCTGTCGCTTCCGAGTGAAAGTGCTGCCAGAGAAATTTTGGAATGCCCCTTTCATCCAACTGTGTGTGCTTCAGTGAACCCACCCATCCATAGGTCAAGCTATCGTACACGTCAATGTTTAGGGAAAGCATGTATGGCTTCTCCAAAAAAAAGTACATGCTTTCTTCAAAAATGTTTTTTTTTCAAGTTTATTCACAGTAAGCCAGTGGCAAATGGTTTATATACATAGCTAAGCGTTAGTGTGATGGAGAGTATGAGCGGCGGGGCCTAGTGCAACGCGGTAAGGAGCGAGGAGTTGCTGGTTTGAATCTCCCTATGGTGCCCTGAATTTTTTTTCTGATTTATTTTTCTTTGTGCCCTTTATATAAATATACATACTGTGAAAAGGTTTATTGGTTGTCCAAGGGCCTTATAGTCGTCAGCAGATGCACAGCAGCGAACCGAAGCACAAGCCGAAAGAGCCGGGCGTTGGCGATGCTGCTGGATGAAGGCGCACCTTCTTCACGATATTTATACATATCCTGGACATGACGGCGATGGCGATGGCAAAAGTTAGCTGAGAATATCTATATATTTGTATCGCAATCGAAGCATCAGGTGACACTTCTTTCGTGCTAACCATACTTACTTGCATATCACCAGTAGCAATCGCAGCATGCATGTCATCATTCTGATGAATAAGTTCCTTAATCAGTCCACAAAGCAGGTCTTTTGATGAGTAGGGGAGTTATGCAAATTATCAGTCCCACCTCGGGGTAGCCAACCCTCACTGATGCTCACTACCAGTAAACAAACTAGACTTCAAAATCACATGCTTGATGGCGCTTTCTCAGCGCTGCCCTGAAACTTCAACTTCCGGCAAGTCTCTCGCGATTCAAACCAGTATTCTTTCAATAGTTGTCACTGAGCGTGACTTCAATGAACGCTTATCTACAACACATCATAATGGATAAGTAGCGTATATCTTAGTTATTGATTGAGCCAAAGAAAGTGTGATCGAGATATTGATTGATTGACATGTGGGGTTTAACGTCCCAAAACCACCATATGATTATGAGAGACGCCGTAGTGGAGGCCTCCGGAAATTTTGACCACCTGGGGTTCTTTAACGTGCACCCAAATCTTGTGTGATCAAAATAAGGTAAATATTTCATTGCAGTGCTTCCTCTCTCGCGCTTTTTTAGTCGCTCAATCAGCACTCTGCTTACTTTACCACCGGGAGTCATCCGACTGACCACACTGAATTGACAGAAAGGTATAGATTGCGGGGAAATTAGTTTTATATTGCATCGACCTTACATCACCTGTGCGATGTTGTCGCTTCTTTCTCCCCATAAATTCAAATTCACTCGTTGTGTAGCACGCATGTCCAGGAATATTCCTTCCTGCAGAGAAGTGAGTTTTTAAGCCAACGAGCCCTCGCCACTCGCTGATTGCCAGCTACACGAAACCAAATTTAGTATGAAGGCATTGTATCAACGAGAGAACATTGTTGCAATAAATAAAGCTGGCAGTATCACTCGTAAGAGCGAAGCATTGCTGGCAATAGCAAACTATTGAACTGATAAAGGTTGTGGGTATCAGGCTCGCTGCGTCCGACGGAGGCTTTACGTAAAAACAAACAACAAAAACGTATGTAACTAAACGTGACATACAGCAGGGTCAACCCAGGGACACAAGGCAGCTACACTGTGACCATAATTCTCGGGCAGCCACAATCAGCCAGCTCAGGTGACAGCATCTATCCTTCCTGGCAGCCGAGGCCACTCTCCCCTGGAGAGCACGCAGGCTGACCCTTTTAAAGAGCGCAATGCGCACCGCCACTGCGCAACACGTGACGCTATCTCTGGATAGCCGGTTCGAGTGTTCTAACAAGTTAAGGTAATGTTCGTAGTTGGTTTTCTTGCGACGCAGTACAGCTGCATTATTTTTCTCAACTTTACTCAATGCTAAACATAGTTATATTTTTTCATCTTTTGATGGTGGACTCCATTCTATAGACGATGCAGCCAAAATTTTTTGCGCACGATGTCAGCCCGTGTTATTCATTTACCTCATAGGACCGTGTCATGCCATGCAAATTTCGGTAGTTATCAATTCAACGAAGTGACCATGAGAGCGCCGATAGATAGATAGATAGATAGATAGATAGATAGATAGATAGATAGATGGATAGATAGATAGATAGATAGATAGATAGATAGATAGATAGATAGATAGATAGATAGATAGATAGATAGATAGATAGATAGATAGATAGATAGATAGATAGATAGATAGATAGATAGATAGATAGATAGATAGATAGATAGATAGATAGATAGATAGATAGATAGATAGATAGACAGACAGACAGACGGACGGACGGACGGACGGACGGACGGACGGACGGACGGACGGACAGACAGACAGACAGACAGACAGACAGACAGACAGACAGACAGACAGACAGACAGACGGACGGACGGACGGACAGACGGACAGACGGACAGACGGACAGACGGACAGATAGACAGACAGATAGACAGACAGATAGACAGACAGATAGACAGACAGATAGATAGATAGATATGGTCAGTTTGTTTTTTTCCCCCGAAAGGGTTTTATGCTGAGCTGCACCATAATTTGATTGGTGGTCATGACGTTCGTAAAGACCTCGATTCTTTTATAGCATCCGCATTATACGGTGCCAAAGACATCCCGCCGTGAAGATTCCGGGGCATCCATTGGTAGCCCCAGACATCTTTGGGCAGTACAACGGGCACACGTCGGACCAGAGGGACTCGGTCTTTCTGTTCCGACGCGGAAGCGGATGCGTTATGTGCTAGCGTGCGTTCCGAAGGACCATAATATTCCAGAGCACAGCTCTTATATCCTCTTTTCCTGCATTGAGTGGTGTCCCCGTCGGTGCCGGCGGAACCGATAGAGCGAACGAGAAGGAAAGAGAGTGAACGTAGATTATATCACGAGCAACTGGCCTCTAACCTCGCTTTCTTCCTTCTTCACGCGCGCTTGTCCCTAGGTCGGAGCTGGAGCGCATGCAGGGCCGGCGCGTGCACTGCGGTTGGATTCACTTGTTGTAACGGGACTGTCGGCGTTTCACGTGGTTCGCGACACCTGCAATTATAGAGTGGTGTGCCTATCACTAGAGCATTGGCAGTTTCTGTGGAAAATGTAACGAATGTTATATTCGTATATCTACATCTAGACAAACTTGAAAGACAGTTGGTGTTGGCCCTAGATGAAACCGCTCTTGGCATTCGCAGTAGGCAGTATTGTAGTTGCCAGTAAAAGTTTTTCATCCATCCTCTTAAGAGGCGCCATTTTGTCCCTCTGTAATTTTCCATTCTGATGGTCTGTAGTAACGGCGCAGTTTCGCCATACATTTCTAGCATCTCCTCAAGGTGACACTTTTTCACCATTCCGTCAGCTTTCTGCACTGATGATTTTCAGTGAAGAGAAACTGAAATTTCTGTATAATTTACGAGACCCCCCCCCCACACACACACACACACACGATATAATTATGAGGCACACCGTTGTGAACTACTCTGGTATAATAGCTCACAGCACACTCGGAGACGCGCACGATGAAGGGACACATCAAGACAAGCACATCCGTGTCTCTTAGGCTGTGTTACAATTCTAGACAGCATCGTAGACAGTCTACGCTGAGTGCTTAGAAGACAGCATTGAACGTATGTTGCCCGCGAAATGGAACACGTCTGAACGGCTTCTACATGACAAGATGTCACCTCACCTCGAGAAAAGAAAGTTGAGATAAACGTATAACTGTGAAGTTCTTTAGCTTGTTTCGTGTTCAAATCTAAGAAACGTTGAACGTCACTAACAATGAGCGCCTGGAGAAGCGTCTGCTTGTGTGAAGACGACCATTCCGGCGAGATCAAAGCTATTCAAGAAATTCGCTGCGATGTATTTTGTTTGAACAGCAAAGTATCCTGCATCGTTTTTATGTACGATACCGTCTTCTCGATGCTGTCTATTTTGCCGGCTACGTGAGATCTGTATTGGAACTTAAGATGGCTGCCGTCTTTTTAGCTATCGATTTAGGCGTCTATGGTGAGCATTGGAACACATCCTGAGTGCGCTGTGAGCTAATATGAATCTTCCTCAGCTAGCCCGATCAACAACATTGTTACTCTGTATTAATGTTGGGTATACCTGGGGTTCTTGAACAGACACATAAATACATGCATGAAATTGAAATTTGAGGTCTGAGTACGACTCCTTATTGAGCAAATGGGTGCATGCAGTCTACACTGCGAAGTAACCAGAACATGCGCATTCATTAGCATTCTTTTCCCAATCGCGAGCTCGCCTCGCAGATGTTACAAATAACTACAGTAACATGGTAAATAACACACTAGAATTGCAACACAGCACACACAATGTACCATGAATGCTGCATCACCGGCGTTCAACACACCGCGGGAGACCGCGGGAAATAACCGCGGAATCGTTTCCACAGAGTGGCACAGACCTGCCACGAGAGACGATTGTGTGCGAGCCAGCGCATCATGAGACAGGGTAACCTGGCTCGACTAAGCTAAGCACGCCGCCGACTGCTCTAACTACGATAAGGCCGCTGTGATAGCTCAGTGGTTAGAGCTCCGAACATGCTCTAACTACGATACGTGGGCATGGTTAGGTGAAATCACTTACAGAGTATGCGAGCATCCCCCAGTGCGTGGGTGTGCGCGAGCACCCCCCAGGCTGCCGTAGCCGGAAATCGAACCAGCCTCATCGAACTTAGCAGTGCATCTCGATAAGTCACCTCAGCGAGGGATGGTTTGCTGTATCGATGCAGCTTCGCCCCATGTTTCCCATACCCGGCGACGACGGTATAGTTAAGGCAACAATCCGACGTGCGCGTTTGCTTTTTCTTCTTTTCTTTTTTTTGTACTGATTTATGCAGTTGCATAACGAAAGCTTTTGCAGGTTATGTAGCATGGAAGAAAAGACCATACCGTTAGTATTTCCATGATGAAGTGTTTGTTTCTTAACGGTAAGAAAGTTCGCAAAGTATTTTTGTTTTTCTGCTTTTATGGTTTACCGGTGTATACTGGGTCGCAGCAAGCATGTCCCGAAGCATGCTAGCGAGAATGGGCGAGTGTTCGCAAGCTTCTTTGAATCATCGACCGAAGACGTTCTTGGGCTATGAAATAATTCATCATGGTTGGATGCTGGTATTCATTTTCTTGTAAACGAGTTGTGTTGTATGCAATGAACACCACCAGTGCAAGTGCCTGTTAACAAAAAGATACCCCCCCCCCCCCCCCCCCACATTGACAACGCAGATCTGCCTGCCTTGAAATGTATCGTCAACCAGCTCTAAAGCAAAACTGCCATTAAAACATGACATGACCCATTTCATGAATTCCGCTGCATACATGGCTATAACTTTCAGTTATTAACCAGCGTTTATTTTATCAATGTGAAGATATATCGCGTGATGTAACTCCGGACCTGTCAGCGTGGTCAGCGTCTACGGCGGGAGGCGTTTTGAACGTCATAGCATTGATGATCTCATTTTGCTGAAATTCAGGCGTCGACGGGTGCGTCGATGGTTGCGAGCGAAAAAAAAAACATCATCTTGTCTGTGTTCGAAAAATTAAAAATATGCAAACAAAATAAATAACAAAAACTTTCGGGCAAGTGAGGATCAAACCCAGACCATCTGCGTGGTAAGCAGGTGGCTGACCACAGAACCAGGAGCTTTGTCGTAGCTGCTTTGAAAAAAAATCCACAATAAGAATGCCATGTATAGTGGAAGGAGTCTCCTCGACCCATCATATATTGCGTGGCAGAAGCGCAGAACCACCCGGCGTCCAAAAAAAAATGTGAATCAAGCAATGAGTGGGTGCCTTAAAGACCCACCCATTACAAAGCGCTCAGGCATTTTTAATCGTGATCAGTAGCAGAACCATAAACTAAGTGAACAGCTGCGTAGATTCGTGTTTGCCCTACAGACCTGCAGTGGGACTTTCACTGCTTCGCAAAAGGAATAATGAGCACTCAATAACTGTGCTTGCAATAGGCGCTCAATGATACTTTCAAACAGCCAATCTTACGCGCATAGTTCATTTCCTCACGGCACGGTTGATTCATGCATCGCGAACCGAAGCAGGTCAGCAGTTAGACGCACGAGGCCCGACTATACGCTATCACGATCTACTTTTCAATGAGAAGCTGAAACGTCTTTTAATTTTCAACCCTTTACAAAGAGATCATTCAACTTCGGTGAGTCACCACCGCGAATCCTCGCCTGTGGCACCAGATGGTATTATGTCGGATATATCGTTGCGAGCATGCTCTTTTATTGCGATAGCAATCATATGGACACTCTCGGCTAGATTTAGCTGCCGGCGTTGGTGTCATTCATCGTATATGTATACGAATCTATCTATATCAAAATTAATGAAAGAAAAATAATCCAGAAGAGAGACTTTGGCGCGCGGAATCGAACGTCTGACCGCTTCTTCGTGGGTTCGACGCCTTAGCCACTGAGCCACGAAGGAGCACCTTCTTCAACGTTGAAACGGCAAGTGATTTACATCTATACCACTTACCACTAGCGATGTCCATCGTAGGGCAACTACCGTGTTTTCGGCATTACCAGCGAGATGGCGCAATGAGTGCGCTTCACCAGATCGTCGCGACGTGGTGGCGCGTGCTCTCATCTCCCACGCGTAATGTGCCCCGCGGAGAGGGGGCAGGGTGGACGCGCACGCGTGCGGATGTTTATCTCGCGTCGAGGAGAATCGTACGCCTCGGGCTTTCGCTGGAACACTTCTGTTGTAGTTACCGGGCGCTCAAAGGTCACTGCACTCGCTGCACACTCTCCGTTTGCGAAAATGGCGCGCTTTTCAGTCACCGTGAAGTAACAACCGAGACGCTTATTTGTGTTCATTTGTGCGTCATTTGTGCGCGAGAAACGCGGGGCATGTTTCGATCTGCTTGCCATTCTTCGCGTAACCTTTCACTTTGTTGCTATCGCGTTCATTGTTTCGCCTATGTGGCAAAGCTGTGACTTCACTGTTTTTGTTTTGTTGACCGCGTGCTTTTCATAACGGCTGCTCCACAGCGACCGTTACGCACCACGTTTTCCCGATGGAGTTCCAGACGTGACGCACGCTAGACCTCGGCTGGACATGTCCAAGATCGCTGTCACCCGCCAATATGGACGTTTCCTGTGCCAAAATATCAGGAAAATCTCGTGAAAGTTGTCCTATCGCCAAAAGTTGAGAAGCGAAGATGCCGACCCTGAATTACTAAATGTTATCTCGCAGATACTGATTGTGCAGTTCCCACGCGGCCGCCCTCGAATTTCCAAAACGAAACCGCTTTATTCAATTATTCTACTCACTATGCCCCTTTGCAACACAAAATGTTTCATCATTTTCCGAAATAAGTTACTGTAGTGTATCAGCACGTGGATTTTAATCGGTCGCAGATAAGTGAGGAATAAAAAATGAAGCAATATTAGCAACAAAAAAAATAAAGCTGGGTTGATAATTCTACTTATTCTTTTGTTCACAGCTCAATACATAAGTAAATCAGTGCGTGTAGTCACCTTCAATTCAGTTTATAGCTAGTCATTTTATTGGCGAAAATGCTCCAGGCCCGTGTGCTTAGATTTATGTGCATGTGAAAGAACGCCAGGTGGTCGAGATTTCTGGAGCCCTCAAGTATAGCGTCTCTAACAGTCATATCATGGTTTTTAGGCTCTAAACCCGATTGATTATGTTATATTATTATTATTATTATTATTATTATTATTATTATTATTATTATTATTATTATTATTATTATTATTATTATTATTCAAATTGCATAAATGTTGCTTTGTTCAGGTGGGTGAAAACATGAACCTAAACACAAGGTATGCTGGAGAGATAAAAATTTATTGAAAAGCGCAAAATTTAGCCGGCATATGCAAACTCGCTGACTTGTCCTATTCTGCGTATACGGAAAGATATTTAGGACTGAAAGTAGGGAAAGAGAAAGAGAGGAAATTACATAAGTTATTAAAATAGAATAAAAGATAGACTACAATACTATAAACAGCAGAATGAAAAATGAAGAAAAAAAACGCTGAGCCTTTTGTCTATTTAGCGCGGACGTGCTTTGATAGAGTGCTGGACTGACTGGTAAAGCTGAAAGCGCCTGCAATATGAATTGTTTGGTGTAGTAACATGTGTGCAGAAGCTTCGACTGCGTATCTTTCTCTGTGCTGCTACAGAAACTTGTCGGCGAGTGAAGAATCACATATAGATGGCGCCATTATGTCAATACCTGAGCTTTCTCCTCACGCGGCTTGCAGCAACAATGCACATTGACGACATAGATTCTCTTCGACGTCTGGTTGCCTACTGAATGCCGTTTGAACAGGCAGCAATCGTGTTTATACGTCCTCTACGTGGATGTCACGAACAGCCGACATACAGCATTGTCAACCCCCCTGCCCCCCTCCCGCTGTCAGAAAAGATGGCCCCAAGGTTGACTTCTAGCGGTTGCCTGTTCATTGTATGAACACTGGCAACGATTCAATAGATGATGGTGCTCGCTCATCACGCCGAGAAGCGCACTGCGTTCCAATTACGCAATACAGCACAGACGCCGTCAGGCATGTTCAAAACCTGGCAGATCGGGTCTAATTAACGGAGTAAAACGCGCCAAACATAGGGCCCACCAGAATACATTAAGTGAACCCTTCTCTGTAACTCCTACATCCAACCGGGCCTAATGGACGCGAAGATTCACTTATCTGTTGACATCTTTGTGGCCGTCCTAAAGCATCCGTTACATTAATTCGAATGGCCGACAGTAGATCGTGCGTAGTCTGCAGTACCAAAAGAAAATATCGACCATTTGGTATGTCAACGTCCTCAATTTGTCTTAGACCGACACATACTTTGGAAAGCGTTGCGACGACTGCGCGATCAGTGCCCCGCCGCGGTGGTCTAGTGGCTAAGGTACTCGGCTGCTGACCCGCAGGTCACGGGATCGAATTCCGGCTGCGGCGGCTGCATTTCCGATGGAGGCGGAAATGAAGTAGGCCCGTGTGCTCAGATTTGGGTGCACGTTGAAGAACCCCAGGTGGTCAAAATTTCCGGAGCCCTCCACTACGGCGTCTCTCATAATCATAAGGTGGTTTTGGGACGGTAAATCTCACATATCAATCACTGCGCGATCAGCAGCTCTGCGCGTGTTCTACTCGAACACCATCCCCATCGTTCGTTGGCCCACAATGAAGTTAAGGCATAACGAAATATTTACGGTGCAAGTCAGAAGAGCGAATGGGGGGGAAAAAACAGACAATAAGGTGCCCACCTAGCCGCACATTTCAGCCTCATAATATTTTTTTTTCCGTCACTAACTCTCGAACACCACTTCATCATCATCGCAATATTGTGATTTATAGATAGATAGATAGATAGATAGATAGACAGATAGATAGATAGATAGATAGATAGATAGATAGATAGATAGATAGATAGATAGATAGATAGATAGATAGATAGATAGATAGATAGATAGATAGATAGATAGATAGATAGATAGATAGATAGATAGATAGATAGATAGATAGATAGATAGATAGATAGATAGATAGATAGATAGATAGTCACTGTGTGATTTTGGTGGGTTGCGCCCTGGTTCACGAATCTTCGACACGACTCAGTTCCTCAGCGTGAGAGTCGTGCAGGTCGTTCGACATGGCACAGTGTCACAATTCCCGATTATTCCCGACTTTTGTGAGCTAAATGTCGGCGGGCGTTTTCTCCAGTAGAGGGGATGGCGTGAGCTGGCGCTCTTTGGAGAAACGAATGTTGCTGGCGTCTGGTGTCGTGGCGCGGGCTTTGTTGGTGCTGGGATTGAAGGCACCTTTTAAAAACGGTTTAAGCACCAGCTTGTGACTCTCTCTTTCCTCTCTATCTCATATTTATGCTCTCATTCCTTTCCAATACCCCAGCTTATGGATAGATAGCCAAACTGTTTTTATGATTAACCTTCCTTATTGTTTATTATTTATTTTATCGATACTGTCAACCCCAGTGTTGGAGTCATTACACTGGGCAAAATGTACATGATTTTCATTCAAAAATAACGGCATTCCAACTAACATAGAAACTCACTTACGCTATTGCTAAACAATAACAAAATACCAGGAACAATGACTTCGTTATAAAGTGCAAATGAACAAGAAATTGTTCATAGCGAAATTTGTTATACACTGTTACAAAAATGTGTATCTAGCAGATCTTCAAAATCAGCCCAACCATCATGCGCCAGGCAATTTGTACCGCATTCTGTTTTCTCCTCTTCACTGTTTGGCTTGCAATGACACCAAGTAACAATGTTCCTGCGTTTTCTTTTTTAAGTGCGGAGCACTTCAGGCTTGTCTTCCATACATGTCAATCTCATGTGATGCGGTCACGCTCACATTAAAGCGCTCAATACAGGCCGCAACAAGGCCAGCGATGATGACACCCTGGTCTGGATGAACTAATGAGGTTTAAAATTAAAGAATTAACAAAAATAACCAAGATTTTTTCAAAGTTGCTACAATGTTTCAGAAACATCATGGCCTCCGAGATGGCGGGCGCGCGGCGTGGTAGAAACCTGCCGCGCTCCCGCAATCTCGGAGGCCATGAGAAACATGGGGCTGACTCTGGCGGGGCACAAAAAAGGGCGCCACCATCTCAGCGAATGTCCATCCATTGGTGCCACCTTTGCGTGGCGCTGTGTCGCTGCATGACAACATCTGATTGGGGAAACAACCTGGCGGAACTCGCTGCAAACTGCATGTATCTCAACTTCCGTAACAAGCAGGAAATGGATAAAGTGCAGCAAAAAACAGTGCATATGTCGCAGATCAAGTTTGTAAATCTGCCTAACAAGATTTTGTTCGTGCCGGGGAAACCCTACATGCTTATACCTCGAACAGTGGTCTCAATGAAGCTTTGGTAAATGGAGCAGTGCGAACTCTATGGACGGGAATCATTGGGTTCTCGTGTTACGCCCTTTCTCGGATTTCACTCTAGAAGAGCTGTCGTGCATTTTTTTTTTCTTTCATTGGGATACTAAGGCTCATAAGTGAAGTATAACTCACGATTGTGAAAGTCACTGTTCTGGATGACTGGCTCTGGTGATCACAGTATATGCTTCGGAAGACTCATATCCTTGCCCCGCCGCGGAGGTCTAGTGGCTAAGGTACTCGGCTGCTGACCCGCAGGTCGCGGGGTCGAATCCCGGCTGCGGCTGCTGCAATTCTGATGGAGGCGGTAATGTTGTAGGCCCGTGTGCTCAGATTTGGTTGCACGTCAAAGAAACTCAGGTGGTCAAACTTTCCAGAGTCATCCACTACAGTGTCTCTCATAATCATATGTTGGTTTTGGGACGTTATACACCACATATCAATCAATTGAACCCCTCGACTGTCATCCATGAACTGCCATCGAATAATTTGTACGACTTTCAGACTTAGGTCTATATTTTAACAGCAATCATGTGTGTTCGGCTTTTGAGCCTCGGGCCAACAAACCACTTTTCTATCGATTTAGCCCACTTGAAGTTGGTTAAGCGAAGCATCATACATTTGTGCTTCGCCAATGCCATGCAATACCAAAAAAGGGTGCAAGCTCAAGCTTGAAGATAATTGTTTTAACCAGAAGTGCCGTCTACTACGAGTTGTGTACCCGATAACTCTCTTGATGGAAAAGACTATTGTAAGCAATGAAGATAAGACGTGTGTGGCCATGCCATCTCACACAAACTGAGAAAGATAGGCTGCAGATATAGTATACACGTTCGTTTTTCAGCTCCTGATTGCTTGTCAAGCCTTTGCAAACGAGTGAATCCAATCGGTCGTACGAATGTCGGCTGCAACACAAGTAATCGCGATCAGTTCGTGCCATGTAGTGAGGACGTGGTTCATTCTATTCCCTTGCCTTGTGGACGCACTTACGTCGACGAAATGGACCAAGGTCTTAATAAAGTATTGTTAGAGCATAAGCGCAATCTGACCGTGCGAATTTCAGCAATTATGAGCATACACATCCGAGATTGCGAATACTCGCCTCAATTCAGAAGGATGAGAGTACTACATAGGTCTGGTCAGAAACTGACCCCGGAAATCAGAAGCAGAAAAAGCACGAACCTACAAGACAGCTGCCTCAGTTTCCTTTTCACGGCCCTTTTGAATAAAAAGCTAGACTTCCCATCGAGGGTGAGATAATCATAGTTCCTTCTTGTATCTGTTGCGCCAAGTTAACATGGCAAGCGGCGTCTCTGGGGCTTTAAAATACGAGAAAGCGCATATGCTCGCCACTCCCACTTACAAGAAGTCGTCTAGGCACCAATGCGCCGCCTTTTGGTGCGAATACAATAAGCGCAATATAAATATACTACCCAGCACAGTCCGTGAAGATCACTACATGACGCGAGAATAGAGCCGGGGCGGTGTTCTCAGATTACACAGATTACTATCCACAATGAAAAACGTTGAGCTCCAACGCCAGTGGATATAATTGAAATCGATAGAAAAAAATATGAGCCCCAGTGACAGTATACCAGTAAGTTTAAGTATTGCGTGTATTCAAGTGTGACACCTGCTATTTCGCTTTGCAGAAGTAATATGCGCGCAGTATGGGTATATAGTATGCGGCACCAAATCATTTTCGTACTCGTTCGCTGGCCGCATGCCAATAATAGAAGATATTACGACTCACGCATGCATGCACACTCTGCACACGTTCAGTACGTATGTAACGGCGCACCATTGTGATGCAAAGAAACGTGAAGAGCGGAATAGCGTGGCTTTGGACTCCGTCGAAGAGTGACATGTCTTGACTGTCGCTAGGCGAATCTGTTCTTTCTGCCGACGTCACCGAGGCACTATAAAATTGTGCTCTGGCTCGCACTTTCGCACTGCATGTGAGTTTATTATAGAGTCAGGCATGACTGTCAAATCCAAAACACATGCGGTGCATGAGCGCAAACCGGAACGCGATTCTAGCACTAGGGTGACGCCCGCTGAAAGTACGAGCTTTGCCAAGCGACAGTCAAGATATGTCGCAATTCGACTGAGCCGAAAGCCCCGCTTTCCGCTGGTGATGTTTCTTTCCATCGCGACAGTACGCTCTTGATAAAGTTGATTCCGCAGACTGCAATGCACATGCTGCTGACATTCTGGACTCTCGAGAAAAGTATTCTCGATGTTTCACAAGAAACCAGCACAAATTTCTAGGAGATAAGAAGCGCAAAACATTCTTGAAGCCAAATTCAAGTTGGAAAATTTCGCATTTGAATTGTGGAGCGTCTGCTAGCAGGGCAGTTCAGGGTGTTGCTGAATTCGCTGCGCTTGCGAGAAAAGGCGCAGCGTGCTGCCTAAGTATGGTGGCACACTCTCAACTTGCTCTTTTCTATTGTGTACAAAGAGCTCTCAAAGAAAAAAAACAGAAGAAAAAGTTCTATAGCCGGGCATCGAAACTACTACCTCTCGCTTCGTACCACGAAACCACTAAGCCACAGAGTGCACGTTATCTAGCTTGCCAACGGCAAGCCTTTTATATACACCATATACCATTGGTGGTCCTCAGAGCTCAGCAACTTCAGCGCGTTTTCATCATTAGCCAGATGGTGTGAAAACATTCGTTGGGCGCGCTCTGAAGATCGTCACCCCGCGCGTTGCGATACGTGTGCACACCGCCATAGGCGTTGCCCATACGCGCGCGCAGATCCCGTGATTCGGGCGCTGTGTACCTCTAGTGCTTCCACCTCAAGCTTGCTTTGAAGTTACAGTGGTTAAAAAGAGCACGAAGGTCACTTCCCTCGCTGCCGCGACAGCGTTCACGAAAGGAGTGCGCTGCTATCACCCGAAGGATTGTGACAGTTCGCGCTCGTCCTGTATATGATTGCGCGTTGGTTTCGTGCATCTTTCTGTTTGAGCCATGCTTTAGGTGCCGAGGTGTGACAGTTCTTAGTCCGCGCTAGTCCTGTGTATGCTCATTTCGTGCGTGATTTATGCTTGAGCTGAACACTGCAAGTTTATAAAGCCGCGGGAGTCATCTACAAAATACAATAAATAATTCTTTTTCCTCTCCGGGCCCCTCTAGCTTCCCCAGTGGCATGTGTAACATCGGCATGTTGAATCAGTGATGCTGTCGGCAAGCGATGGTGCGATCGGTCGAAGAACTTATGACTTCCGGTCAGTCTGCAAGCAG
This sequence comes from Rhipicephalus microplus, assembly GCF_043290135.1. Lineage (NCBI taxonomy): Eukaryota > Metazoa > Arthropoda > Arachnida > Ixodida > Ixodidae > Rhipicephalus > Rhipicephalus microplus. The sequence continues at coordinate 91,768,619 of NC_134710.1, read as the reverse complement.
CGGCCGACGCTCGAGTGGAGGTACTCTCGTATACGCTGTGACTCGCTTGCTGGATTCCGTGCCGACCGGTTGTGCCCTCGCGATCTCCGACGTCAGCGTAGCTCTGGCCGACTGCGCTGGCCCTACGTCATCTCCTGACGCCGATCTCCGAAAACAGTGTAGCTCTGACCGACTGCACTTGCTCTACGCCATCTCCTGACGCCGACAAGAGCTCTCGCAAGTGGTGCCCCGTCCTCGGACTCCTGTGATCGTGTTCCCGTCTTTTCTATCTCTCCTATCCTCTCGATATGTCATCGTTCTCACGCTTTCACGCTTACTTCATCTCTCTTTCTCTCTCTCTCTCTACACCTTTATTTCTATTCTTTTAATCCCTCCTCACCCCCTTCCCTTGTGAGCCACTGTTGAGGTGTCGCTCCCTGAAGCAGACAGTTACGGGGCTCACTTTTCTTTTCTTTTCCTTCTTACAACACAACCACTTCCCTCCCCCCCCCCCCCCCCCGAGCGGGCCCATCATGTCGGTGATGCTTTAAAGGCATGCCCGCAAAACAGGGTACATGAAGGCACGATTCGTAGGAGCACAGGTCGACACGGCAGCAATAGTGGATAGCCGAGAAGCACGGAGTTGACGGAGTCGCGGAGCGCTGTTTCGAAGAGCACGACGGTGATGACGTATGACACGTGATAGCGAGAAGGCACTTGGCGAGGAGGGGAACGGCGGGTAGCAAAGAAGTGAAACGAGCAAACACTGCATGCGTTTCGATCATCAAACGCGTTAACCCTGCTATTACGGCACCATCTCGAAAACTTCTCATGACTACGTGTTCATTGTAGACTCTCTAGCACAACTGCCACATCACAACTAAATAGACAATTTTCAAGCACACAGGCGCCACCAGAGGGCGCGAAAGCGCTCTTGGGAAAAGGTGTACGCTGCAGCAGCCACTGTGACCATGCAGCGTGAGGACCTCACGATTTATCTTTCCACCAGCGGCATGTTAGCAATTCTCACATGAATTGAGTTTATAAAGGTGCGACATATTCAATGGTGCAATTCAATCAAGAACGTCTGTGTCTAGGCACGGTCGCCTGTAGAATTTACGTCAGCGTATTTTCCTTGCACGATTGATGAGTGGTTCCGCAGCGACCTTGCTGTTTTGTTGTTTTTTTTTTTGTACCAGTATGTCCCACTTCATATGTTGAATCAAAAAGATCCTAGATCAAGTCCAGAACTGGTCTATGAAATTCGTGGACGCATTCGGCACCAAATTTCACTGACACTGCTGATGAGCACATGGTGATGTTCAGATGTAAGAGCGCACGATATAGACGGAGTTTAGTAAAACAAGATAGTTTAACAACACAGCGTGCGCGTCGATCGCACAGTAAGTGACAAACGATATCCATCTACGAACCTTAGTTGACACTAACATGTTTTAAACATTCCGTGTGGGTTTTCACGTGTTGGTTCCGAGGCCATAGGTGTAGTCATGGAAATTATGAGACGTAATGGTGCCAGTCCATATTGCTTACGACTATAAATCTTGCTATATCGGCCCACCATCACGCGCATGTCGCTTAGCTGCAATACCGATATACACCCACTCGGTAATGCTTGTGCTAATCGCGTTGCGTCATTCTTCTCATATTTCGTGCGTAGAGATGCATACAGGTGCATCCTGATATCTGTAGTACTTACTACTTAAAAGTAGTCGACAAGACACGACGCGCTCGTTTTGTTTTGCGCTCCAACAAGCAGCCAAGGGCGCCAATGAGCAGCGGGCTACCGAAAAGACGCCTCACGTGACGTATACACGCTTTTCACGTGGTGTCCCGCGCGCGCGCGGAGCGTTCTGGGATCGCTTGAAAAAGGTCTATTTCGACATCTGGGTGGTTTGGGGGCCATTTAACAGCGAAGTTGTTCTAAGTATAGACTTCCCCCTCCGCTGGCGTAGCACTGGTCACTAGGTCTTGCGGCGTGGAGAGAGTGGGACTCATTAAGAGAGGAATGGCTACGCCGCCCCAAGATTGGCCAGGTCGAGGCCCGGTGGAGATGGTGAACCAATTAGAGGCGTGCTTAGAGGGGGATCGTAGAGGCTCTGTGGAAAGGTGAAAAGAGAAAACTAATGAGAGACGTATAAATATGGGTGAGGATGAGTTTGACGAAGGTAGTAGCGATGAGCCTCACTGTTTCGACAATATTCGCGAAGTGGAGCTGGCCACACGTTTTTTTTTTTTTGTTGTTGTTGTTTTTCGCTCAAGGGCAACACTGATTTCTCACCCATGGCTAACGTCACCGACATCGGTGCCTACGCCGCATATTCTGCGGCACAGGCTGTTTAACGCTATCGTTTTAGAACGCTGTACGTCGGTGTAACAAAGTATAAATCATCTTAGTTATGAATTTACGAAGTCACAGACTGTAGCTTTCGAACTTAATATGTAAATTTTTCATGGTTGTCCAAAGATACGCGTACAACTTGGCACTGCCTATTTCAGTTACACTTAGCATGCCCCTTTTTCCAGCCAGGTAGTCACGATAGAGGGAGCAGTATGTTACAGAGGCATTCGCATTTTGTGAATAGCTTTCATTGTCTGCGAATGCCTTTTTTGTGCTTTCATTATAATTCATACTTCATCCATTGTTTAACGCCTCAAATGAAATGGCAAAACTAGCCTCGAGGCCATTTCAGTTTCCAGTAAATAACTTCTGTTCTCACGAGAGGGCTTCTACATTATTGCTAATTCATAATGTAATTTATTGCGCATAAGGCACTAGTTTAGAGGCAATCATAGCACCACAAAGAAGCTACAAGTACTTACAACTGTCTGTTATCAAAGTATCATTCGCGCATGCAAGAAGCAACAGAGTGAAAATAAGTCTTTTTCGTTTTCCTGATAAGGCTCACAAACAATGTCTTCAGTAAAGAAGGTACATATAGTAAAACTTCTGAGGCTAAGTTTAAAGAATCTGGGGGGAGGAGGGGGGTAGCATATGTGAAAGACTAAAGTAAAACTTAACTGGACCTGTTTTTTTACTGCGCCTTTTACTTTTTATTAATAATATTGCCTTATTCCGCTGAATACGTTTCATGCGAACGTAATAACGACCAAGATTATGCAAAGGACCGTTTCGCGTAATTCCAGCGCGTGCGTGCGCTTCCCCATCCGCTCACAACGTCGTTCTCCAATCAACGCTAGCGTCGCTATTTCGTTGGCACTCTTTGTATTAGTAGGGTTTAGCCAACGTTTCGTCGAAAAATGGTCCAAAAGCGAAGGCGAGCCCGACAAAAGAATAGGTTGACATAGGAGATGCGCTTGACGCTAGAAGAGGAGGGGACAAAGAGAGAAAGAAAAAGCTAGAACTAAACAGAACAAGTCGATAGCAATGGGTGGAGAAGAAAGGAGAAAAATTCGCCGAGCATATATTGCCAACTTATCTCGCTCGCACAGAAGAGGGACGGCTATAATTTGTCGCTTAATCACGGCGCCATTTTTGACCCGGCCGGCGTTACGGTCTCCTTTCTCTCCGGCAATTTCTTTTTATTTTGCGGATTCGACCTGAGCCCACGCGCGCAGAAACAAGGCGCCATCTACACAGCCGGCCAGACATTGTCACGTCGACTGCATAAAAGGGAAGGATAAGTAAATAAAGTATGAGGACAGTAAATTATGCTGCGACAGAGATGAAAAATAAACTGTGAGCTGAAAGTCCAGACCAAAAATATAGCGGAATGTTTGAGGCAAATTTTTTTGCTCATAAGGCGAAGTAATTTGAACATTGGCCTCGCGTCTATCAGTAGCCTTAAGCTCTTCTTTGGCGTTGGCGTAGCTGGGCCGCCTTTAAAGAACTGCTCATGGGGCAATCTGTGTTGCGATGGAATGGATAAACTGCCAACCAACGATGAAGGAAAGATGAAAAGAGTAGCACCCGTGAAATTCAAGTAAAATTAAGGGCTTAGGCGGCCTCCATCCTTCTCCGTAGTGGCCTTTCTTGTGCCTCGTGGAGCACCGGCCACACTCGCCTCCACCAACGATGTGCTGGCGCTGATGCGGCATATCTGAAAAGACATCTCAAGGAGCCAAACAAGAACCCCCTCCTTCACCACTTCCTTCACCCCACCCTTCCAAAGAAGAAGAAGAAAGAAGAGCTGATCACGCTGCTGCTAAGGCGTCTGCTTGCATACTCAGGACGTTCTTATACTTTCTCAGAAACGCTCTTTACTCGAGTTTTAGTGTCATCTTCCTGAGACGTCCGCCCAATCAAGTAAAACATCTTCTTTTTGTTGCTTTATTTTGTTGCTTGCTTCAATCACTGACGTAATATATAATCTTCCTCAGAGCCCCCCTTGTTCCGAGAGTAATAATCTTAGCATTTAGGCAAGTTCAGTAGGTGCCCTTAGGAGAAATAAAAGCACACACTGTCCCCATTTTTCAATATTCTCACGCTGATGAGCGCTCCAACGGGTGACCCGGTGCTTACATTAGATGGCATACCTTCGTCATTTGACTTCATTCTATAAAATCGTCGGCTTGATGTTCGACTCCACACCTACCTTAGAGTTCACATTTTTACGCTTTACACTAATTATGATAACGAGATCAGAAAAGAGATAACAAGAAATGAGACAGAACAAATTCACACTTGAATCTACATAGTCATGCACCATAGAAAATGCGTCAATACGCAAAACAATACCAAACAGGCATGTCGGATGAGTGGAACTGTCGACATAAAAGGCAAATTTGCAGCAAACTTAGAACCGGATGCTGCTTCTAAAACTTTATATTCAGTGCTCATCTTGTCTACCGACTCGTTTTGGTTGATTTTATTGATTGATTCGTGGGTTTTAACGTCCCGAAACCACCATATGATTATGATAGACGCTGCAGTGGACGGCTACAGAAATTGGCACCACCTGGAGCTCTTTAACGTGCACCCAAATCTACAACGGGCCTACACCATTTCTACAACGGGCCTACAACGGGCCTGAACTAAACGGGCCTACAACATTTCCGCCTCCATCGGAAATGCAGCCGCCACAGCCGGGATTTCATCCCGCGACCTGCGGGTCAGCAGCCGAGTACCTTAGCCACTGGACCACCGTGGCGGGTGACTCGTGCTGGTTGCTGTGTCGTTTTTATTAAGTACGTAGCCCTTTGGGGGCCCGGATTGTCGTCCATTTTCTTCCTCATATCACGTAATCACACAGATGTCATTACAGGGTGAAAACAAGGCTAACAATGCTTAAAATCGGCCTATGCGCAATAATTTACCAGAGTATAAGTTGATATAGACGATTGAAAAAGCAATAAATAATCGCAATAATTGACCTAAAATAGGAAAGAAAAAGAAATACTTAGAAACATCCTGCTGATACCCACTTCGTCTTAGAGAGGGCGCCCCAACCTCGGCAGTGACACTCTCCTCCACTCCGGTGCTTTCTTACTTCATATGCTCACTGAACAGGCCAGACCTCCTCTCCCAATATGCCATATTCTCTCCCGAACGGCCGCCGTGCGGGCACAGGTGTGGAACGCCGGATCTCGCCGCTTCTCGAGTGACAACCCGATAGGCGAGAGGCGGGAGCGAAATGTGCGCGGCGCGGCGGCTCGGTTAAAAGAGCCACGGTACTTTCACGCTACTATTTCGTTTAATAATGAGGTTTATGTAGCTAGTTCTACTTGTATTTCTACCTCGACAAGTACTCGCCTGATCAATAAAATGACAATGAGGCATATGTAGGCATGGTCAACTGACATCTAACTGCGCCATCGTTAACAACGTGCTAATTGCGTGCTCAATTTTCAGCTAATAACGAAAGCCCACGAAATCTGAAAGATGGCACGTGACTAGACGGCACTCTGTATTGGGAAGCAGCGCCCTCAAACAGGATCACTATGAGGTAGCAAGGGAAGGTAGCGGGGGGGGGGGGGGGAGGCGCTTATTTGCGTGTTAGCTGTGCAAATAATGTGAACCTCCATGGCATTCTTTGCGATAAAGGAAATATCACGTGTAACGAGTTTTCAATGCTGCAAACAGAGCTCGCGAAATACAAAAAAAAAAACAGGTGACTGCCGCATTCGGGGGGCCACGATCGTGCTGCTCTCAACCGTGGTTTGAGCGAACAAAATCAGCTGCGGCCGTGACTCCCCGGCTGAGTTGCAGCGATAGGCCGATAAGTTGGCGGTGGTGTCTTGGCCCGCTCTTGTCACAACTTGCGACGTCCTGCGCGCCAACTGGCTAACGCGGGCCTACCACCTGAACGGAGTCGTGGCCGCATCTGATTTCGTTCGCTCAAACTACGGTTGAGAGCAGCACGATCGTGGCCCCCCGAATGCGGTAGTGACGTGGCTTTTTGTTTGTTTGTTTCACGAGCTTTCTTCGCAGCTTGGAAAAAGTGCTACATATGAGAATTCCTCGCAAATAATGCAATGGGTGTTTCTGAAGATGCTCTCGAACTCGAGAAATCCCATTTCTTGCCTGAAGTCAATATTTTGTTTTGTAATTTATTAAAGTAATCATCAGCAATGATTTACTTTGTTACAAAACAAAACGAAAATTTGGCTACCCCCAGAATATATATATACACACTAGAGTAAGCCTTTGCACGAGTTGACACTTGCTTATAAAAGAAAAAAAACATCACACACACACGCACACACACACCGAGTTGAAACTTGCTTATAAAAGAAAAAACATTATGAACCAACTACCGGAAGTTAACCACGATCGAATGCGAAGCAGTAGCGGTGCGCACGCCATTGACCTGACTGAAACTGGCGGAGCGTTGGTTCTGTAATAACGGTTTGAAGCGAAACTCGGTGTAGCTTTTACTTAAGTAAGCGTATTTTTTTTTTTAACGCAAAGATACGGAAGGCGGGTTGGGTTTCGTGTAAGTTTCATTGCCGATAAACGAGCCGAAAGAGTGCTTCCACTCGACGTGCGGAAGAGAAGGTGAAGCGAGAGAGAAGCGTGTTGGGAGCGGACGGAGGAGCAACACCACCTAGATGTGTTAGGAAAAGCCGGCAGCTGCTGCAGTTGACGGAGAGAGTGACGTCAACAACTGCGACTTGACCTACTTGGCATCGTTCCAATAACTGCAGCAGGGGGAACCCAGTGGGGTGCGCAGGCACGGAGCCACGAACGGACAACGTTACACAGGCTAGTCAAAGAGCTTCTTCGCATCTAAAGAAATACTAAATAATCCAGCGCCTCATTTAACGGGTAGCGTACAGCGCAAGCACCTATGAAGGAAAAAGATAAAAAGATAAAAAGAAAGGATATAGCGCCCTATCCTGTCTTTTTCATCTTCCAGCCTCCGTGCTTTTACAGTACGCTACCAGTACAATGATATGAACCAAGAAGTAGCCTGCCAAAAACTCTCACTGTTATAAATTTACAGTAGCCCGTCAGGAAATCCCCTGGTATTCCAGGAAATTTTCACAACAGAACTTCGTTGAGAGTGTTTCGCGCGCAAGCGCATAGAAACTCCTGTCGCGAATTTGCAAAAAGCTGCACCCATCCTGATGAACTTTCCTCACACAATGAGACGCTTGTAACGTCCTCACTACGCTGATGGAGTGTAGTCGAGCCATCGTTATGCGCTTTGCATCGACAATGATAACTGACACTAACGTGATGTGTCTTCTTACTTTATTTCTGTTATTTTTTTGGCCTAGCTCTCTTCAACACATTGTTAAGCTAGTTAGCAGTGGCTACATCATGCTTTGCGCTTATTTGTATGAATGAGTGCACATGTGGTATAGTAAAAATGCTTGTGACGGATTATTTCAGCGGGGAGCTGGCTATTGTGTCGTTGTGGTGAAAATCCCGAGAAACACTTTGTCAATTGTTCACTACTAGTATTCTATCATTCTGACCCGCTTGCCATTCGCGTGACTTCAGCATTGTGTTCGGCAATATTTCAAATTTAAGCTCATAGTCGATTTATCTTCATTCAGCAGAAGTGTTTCATAGCTGTACGACTGCGATCTTGTTCTCGTCAAACTCCTGTAATTGAAGAAGTAGTAACACTGGCGCACATATGAATTATTGTTATCACCTAGTTTGCCGCCCCTCCAACTTGTCTTTTGAGAAGTCTGGATAACGCGGCATGTAACTGCTAGTCACATAGCCACGCATTTCCCTTCTTGGCTTTTTACGATCACGGAAAGGTGAAGTCGTGTCTCTTAGCGTTTGTTGATCCTGGTACTCCATAAATGTCAACACTGTCGGTCTACCTCATCACAGTTTCTTGGAAGAACGTTTTCTTGGGCGAGATGGTGCATGTCTTAAGGTAGTATATGTGCGTGAACATCGGATGAATACAGGAAAAACGAAGTAGACAGAAAGCGCGCCAACTATAGGATAGTTAGGACTCTGTCAGTCTACTTCGTTTCTATAGTGTTACGCGATATTTGCTCACATATGGCACAGTTGTCTAGTGGCTATGGTGTTTGAATACCAACTCCAAGGTCGCGGGTTCAAATCCCGACCATGGCGGCCGCATTTCGGCAGAGGCGAAGTGCACTTCGATTTTGGTGCACTCTAAAGGGACAATGACACGGCCATTCACCAAATAGCGGTTTTTAGCGAGGTATAGAAGTGAAGGGTCTAGGGTCTACTGTGCCTGTACATGTATGTAAATTAAATTGTGAAAAAATTTCTTTCATTTCGAATGAGTCCTATAAGGCACCGGCTATAAACCCTGCCCACCATTGGTGAACGCCACTTCTGCTGACGTCATGACTTGTGCCACGAGAATGGGAAACGCCGGTAGAGATTAAAATGCTCGTTTTTGTTTTTTGTATTTTCAGAGGCTATATATATGAGGGGCTCTTTAGGCTGACCGCTTATTTAGAGTGGCAAGTGTAAGTTCTCACATCTGCGAAATCTGGGAGAAAACTGGCATCATGACGGCGGCAGTGATGACGAAAACAACCTATGCGTGCATTTTCAAACGTAAGCAATCTGAATAGATGCCTCAACGGTCTCGCTGATAACTCCTTTATTTGCAACCGTGCCATTTTCTTTTCTTACGGCGAGCTTGTGCTTTCTTTTGTTTCTCGGCTGTCAAAGTGCTGGCGAGCTGCGAAGAGACCTGCTTGGTATCTTAGGACGGCGCCTACACAAAGCATCGCCACTGCACCAGACCGCAACGCCAGTCGCATTTCCGTGCGAGGACGAGCATATATGCGCGCGGCCTCCCCCGGATACCCAGCGGAAGAATAGGCCAAGAGGATGTTGCCGGGGCATCGTTCATTTGCACCATTAGCGGTTGATTGCAGGAATCTCAGGAAGTGTGGGGCCTCATTGTCGATGATTAAGGCTTCCTGTGCCGGTCTCCGCGAGAGAAGGACACCCGCGCCCAGAGCTCAAACGACGCCAGAATCTGCCGCCAGCAGAAACGCAGGAAAAGTGAGTTCCGTTTGCCGCGTCTGCCTCGAAGAGCAGCAACTGGCCGGACGCCTCGGCTGCGAAGGGCCCGTATCTTCGTCGCGGCGCCGGTTACGTGCGATCGGTCGCTTCCTTGCCGGGAAATAGTGCCTGAGCACGGTGCGCCGAGCCACACTTTGGCGTCACGAGGCATTTTAAAGGTGCGTTCGCAAACCCGAGTGGAATTTACACTGTGAAGAGCAGCTCAGCACGCTGTTGGAGTATCGGAGCAAAAATATGCCTTGATGATTGCGATGGAATAGCTCGTGTTAATAATCATGTATTTGTGCCACAAAGCACGGGTCACTCTACATATATAGTAAATATTTTGAAACTACCGCTGCAGCTTTAAGAAACTAGCTCAATGTTATGAGGAAAATCCTGACTTTTTTTTATATAGCGTTTCGTTGGTGACGGCTTTCGGATGGGTCGTTAATCCACCTTGTAGTCTGACGTTACACACACACACACACACACACACACACACACACACACACACACACACACATATATATATATATAAATATATATATATATATATATATATATATATATATATATATATATATATATATATATATATATAATATTGAAAAAGGGTTTATTGACGACTGTTGCGACGGTGGTCCTACGAAGAAACACGATCGTGCAAGAGCAACGGTCAAGCAGATGCCGGCGATGATCAGCACGAGCCGAGCGAGCCAAGCCCAGCACCCAGTACCCAAGCGGTGGCGATGTTGCTTGCCAACGACGCTCTTTCTTCTTCACAATTTATATATATATATATATACATGGCGTGAGTCAATTGCTAATTTAATGTTTTTTTTTTGAAATTGGGTAGCATAAAATATTTTCAACTCGCCCGGCGACCACTATATCTCAATGTATGACATTCTGCCAATCAGACAGCGGCCATATATATGAGCATTGTCCTTTTGACAGAACGTCATGCATCGAGATTTCCACTTTTAAAGTGCGCACTGAAGGAGGTTGAAGCAGAACGTGAACGTAAAGGTTGATGACTTGACTAAGCCCCGTGGGTTCAACTGTAATGAAGTGTGAGCACCAAACTCATTGGATGGTGCCATAATGAACTGAGAAAGCATTCATTCACCGAGCGGATGTGAGCAGTGTGACCCTGGTGTCAGAAACAGGAACATAGCTTCAATTCTACTCTTGACGACTGGCAGCTGCACACTTCAAATGAGTGATTGTAATCTTGAAAGGAACGGGCGCGTTTCGCACCATGCGCAGGAGCATACGAAAATTGATCTATTTGGACAGCTAGCAGGAAGTACGACCATTGTTTAGCGCCTAGTACATCAAAGATGAAAACCGCTAAAAGATTTGCTTGCGCCCTATTGCGTGAAATTAAAGAAATACAATATCTAAGGTTCATACAAGAGTGACATTTTATGACTCTCAATATGCCATAGCTAAGTGCAGATTGCCCCGTAATGTATAGCGTCGTCATCGTGGCTTTTGCAGTTCAAACAGCTGCAGTAAGGGGCAGACAGCTGCCTGTTACGGCTTTATGATGCCGTTTCTTGTCGTTTGTCATCCGAGTTCCAGACGATGTGCAGAAACCTACGATAGTCTACGCTGTCCATGTTGCTGTCAGCGAGGCACAGGTTCGTCAGCATTGACTTCAGCCTGTTTGCACGGTCACAGTTATTACAAAAAAAAATGTTACGTGATACGGTTACGCACCATGGTACAAAAAAAAAAAATGTCACGTGAAGGAATTTTTAGAAAGCACTAGAAGTTTGTACGCGGAACGTTTATCATGGCGCTCTGGCACGCGCCATGATTCTAGTGCACCCTAACGTTCCGCGTACAAACGATATAATTCCCTAGCGCTGGGTAAAGACAGCGGTAAAAATATGCAGCGGTTATCGTTTCTGTTTCAATGGTTATCATTTGTGTTGCCGTTACCAAATGTTCTTCGTCAAACAGCCAGCCATAGGTCGAGAAAACTTGTGGAGCTCACTCAGACTCACTCTTCAAATATATTTCTAGCTTTCGACTCGCTCGGACTCAGACTCACAAAAACTTTCTTGGCCTGGGCTCACTCGAACTCACACTCAGGAAAGTTTTCTGCAGCTGGACTCGCTCGGACTCAAACTCGCCGAAACATTGCTCATCCGGACTCACTATGCCTCAAACTCACGGCTTGATATGAGTACGACTGAGTGCCAGTGAGTCGACTCATTAGTCTGTTAGCCTTTAACCAGCTTTCTAGATCATTGTTTTAATGCTCTTTAGCCCTAATATCTCGAGTAATAAGTGCTCGTCTTGGTGCCTTTTGATAGAGTATCTTCGAATACGAAATATGAGTGCTCGCAAACCAGTAAGGTCATTTTATCTTGAAAGAGGTCACAGAAAAAGATACATTTATCGTGAATCATGATTTTTTTTTGATGATTTAGCGAGGGGAGAGGGGAGATTGAGGCACCCTTCCTGTGTAATTCGCACCTATGATTGAATATTTAAACTGTGTATGAACGACACTGCTTTGGAAACGTGTAAGTAGACGTAAGTATAAACGTAAATTCAGGTGAGGCTGGTAGTAATGTCGATGATAAGTGGATAGCAGCCAGCCCAATTGCCACTATAATCTCAGCCCTGTCGACACAGCAAGACCGGGCATATGGTGTAATTGTTTGCGTGCAGAACGTTCGGGAGCCAAGCAATGACGGCGTGCAAAGGCGATGAGCGACCATGTCACTTTTTTTTAAGTATACAGGGTGCATGTGACGTACATAGAAAAATACTAATACTTAATAAATAGAAACTAAGAAAAAGTCTAACTGGACGTTTTGTAAACCAACCTATAACATTCTCGCTGGAACTTTTTTTCAGTTTTGTTGCTTCGAAAGTTAGTTAATTAAGCAATCAATCAGAACACAAAACATAGTCTGACCTACTCCAGGCAATGGTCAGCAAATGACATTTGGTCAGATCGTCATTGCGTGCGTTTACATATTTTTAAAGGGCCACTCACCAGGCCTTCAGAATATAAAGAAAGAGCGCAATATTCTTTCTTTATATTTCTCGTCCTTCTTGGCGCACTATACTGTGACGTAGCAAGTAGTTCCCGTGACGTCTACAGCGTACATGCTCTCGATTCGTTGATGTACGCGAAATATCACACGTGATTTGTCTACTGCACTGCTTTGCCATGCAGCAGCGAGAAGCCGAGAAGCACGAAATCCTGATAGGCTCTAGCGCTTACCCCCCCCCCCCCCCCCCCCCGTATTCACTTGACAGGGTTGAGCACTGCGTCATCGCTCGGCTGAAAATGACGCTGCGCTACTCAAGAATTGCAGCAGACTATTGTTGATATGTAGTGAATTGCAGTGCCTAGAGATGGCGCTCCTATCGGCTTTCTCAAGTGAAGGCGCAGCGTCGAGTGAAGGGAGGTTCTAGAATACGGGGGTTAGTGCTGATATAATTCACGTGCATTGAAGAACTAAGCGGCGAGGATGATGCATCGTGTGTATGAAGGAGAGGAGGAAATCACCCCCTCGTCTCTAAACGCGGGGTGGTGAATGGCCCTTTAAACTCTGGATAAAGACTGCTGGAATACCTGGTACCTAAAACAATAACTACTTTATCCATGGCACCGTCGACTCTCCATATTGTCATGTGCTGCCCACTGTCGTAACCATGCAATAACTATCGCAGCCGCCGCTTGTTTCTGGCATGCTCGCCACTCATACGAGTGCGTAGTGCGCTGGGGTGAAAGCGCAGCACAATATATACATGCTGTGGTTAGAGTTCGTTAGGCGTGGTCGACAGCCCTAATTCTGCCTTCGTGTGGCCCAAACTTCTGAGCTGTGTTCAGCACGCAGAAGCCGGCCCCGTACACAAACTTCTGCAGGTGTAAAACTGCGATCAGTCACTTTTCACGTTTGACGTATGGGGAGAAGTCGCGGAAATGTCTCCATCAATTATGATCGCTAAATGCTAGTGACTCCTTAAGTATGAAATCGCTCTGCTTTTGATGGATCGGGCGCAAAGGGCAACGATGAATTCGGGTATTAATTCTGTATGGAGATGGCACGACAGCCGACAGGCTTCCCGCTGCAAGTTCGTAAACAGCTAGCAAATATGTTGCCGCGCAGTGATATAGATGAGTCTAATGAGTGAATTGAATGAACATTCATTACTAAATTTGTTCAATAGAGCGTGCGCGCGGAGCACAATTTTAATGCATTCCCAAAAGACTACTCATATATGACACGACTTACGTAAGTTATCATGGCGCTGGGCTGGAATAGTAATATTAATAGTAATGATAATAACAAAGTGCACATGTCGATTTTTGTACACGTTACCTGCCGCTACATCGAGAAACCTTTAAACTTGGAGTCTTGGTGAGCCTAATGACGTCAAGAATGATGACAGCTCTGCAAACCTTTATTGACAGAAAGATAAAACCAAAAAAACAAGGCGAGAGAAGCATGCGTCACTCTTCTGCCTTTCCAAAATCGTTAACCTGGCCCGTTACGTGGCGTTTTCATTCACAACAAAACGAGAATAAACAAGAAAATTCCTTCACTTTGTAGCTATAGTATCTGCCAAGCCACGTCTTCATGTGCGTTGCATGAGTTACCTGCGGCCGCGAAAGAAGCGGTAAATGTCCTGTGCAAGTTGTTCGGCCAGCACTCGCTTTATATAGCAATGATAGGAAAAAGTTGTCGTCGCCTTTGTCGATCCTCATTGAGAATGGTTATTGAGACTCCATATTTTTTTTTTTCATTTTACGCTTGTGTCTGCTGTTAGAATGACTTATCATTGACTTACTTTCTGACCGTGCTGCATATTCACTTTTTTTTGTCTTTTTCTCCAAGGTAGGTAATACACGCAGTGGCGAACATATGGCGTGCAGAGCATGTATAAAATCACCTGTCCTTGTTGATGTCATTGGTATAATCATCTGGTTGGTATTCCACCAATAAAATTGGCACACCAGTCTGAACACGACACCTGACCACCGTATTATTGTCCAGTGGTGTTGATTCAGGGCTTTTTGGCTCGCCCTGAATCAACACCACTGGATAATAATAATAATATTAATAATAATAATAATAATAATAATAATAATAATAATAATAATAATAATAATAATAATAATAATAATAATAATAATAAATATATTGAAGTTATTATTATTATTATTATTATTATTATTATTATTATTATTATTATTATTATTATTATTAAAGTAATAATAATAAATAACACTATTTAGGTGTGGAAAATCTGCTATTTGACACGACGAAATAAAGTATCGAGCCCGCAGAGCAACTCTCACGTTCGTGGCGTGCGTCTCCACGAACTAAAGAGCACAGTAGCGCAAATTTTGGTCACCATCCCATTCGGACGTCAGATGCGTCATTGCTTAGGTGGCATGTCATTTTCGACTCTGGTTTTGACAGTAGCGACGCTGTAAAAAAAAGTGAGAACCGTGAAGCATCACTCCGTATATATAATTTCCTACCCAGGCCAGTGGCTCGGGCCAATCACTGACACTGGTGCAATATCGATACTTGAGGAACGCTAGGCCGAACGTTATTCTTGCATTGAAATTTTGGCTATGATATGACGTCATACTTGAATTTTTTTTTGCTCAGGTCACGTGACAAACGCGTGTGCCGGTGTACTGAATTTCCGCTATTGCACTATTCGGGACACAGTATATAACACGCTCTAGTGGTATCTGCAGGGACGAACAAGGAAATAATTGCCTTTGTGGTTGGGGAAAGAAAACCCGTCGCGTATTTGTTTATTACAGCGAAAGATGTTATGAGATCACAACAAGGGTCACGTGCGTTGCCGTAGTTGTCCGCCGCCGCCGGTGTCCGTAACCACTATCACACGAAAAAAAAAACGTATATAAGATCACCAGGAACACCGCGGGATTCCAACCTAGGTCCCCTGCGTGCCAGCCCAGTATTATACCGCAGAGCCACGCCGGTGCTTGACATGCCACTGCAAGCTTACCTTAGGCAGGCTTGATGTCGGGAAAGCAATCGCGTTAGTATGAGTAATAAAGTGTTTTAAAAGAGCAAAAGAACAACCACGTGTCACACAATGTAAATTGCGTAACGAATGGGTCGTCCAATGCTCCAACCCATGACAAAAACTTGTTCTTGTTCCCCTATTAACTGTGGAGCATACCAACTACAGGCACAATTCTTCATCGCTGTCAGCACAGCATAAAAAAAATTGCACGAAATTTCTCGCAAGTGCATGTGTAGCGGATACCACACTTCTCCGAGGAATGACGATGGATAACATAGTGAATGCCAGCCCACTGCAAAAAAAAATTATATTTATTTATGGCGTAGTGGGGACCCAGCCAGTGTTCTCGAGCAGTTGCCCAAAAAGTGTTTATAAAAGGCCCTTCCAGCTTTCGCTGTAACTGTGCTGCGCGTTTCATGGAGGCCTGTCGTTTGTTTATTATTATTTCCATATTCCCTGCAACGCCGCCGTGATATTACTGCAGGGGAATGCACATACAAAGTCAATATAGCAACTGGCATTTCCAGGATAGAACACAGTAGCATAATTCAAAATATAGCAATTACAACATGTAACAATAGCAGCAAAAAGCTATCGTGCTTTTGACAACCATTTGAATGGATACATAAAGCTGGCTTCCATCTTTCAAGAGCAATATTTATTGCGTGGTTTAAAAAAAAAACCTGAGACTAATTTAGAAAAGAACATAGCAAAACACGGGCTCTGTTCACACGCTCCGAATTCTCCGGAGTGCTTTATTTCTTCGTAATTTATAGCCTAAACATGTTCGGTCCATATGAAAACAATTGCTGAAAATATAGCTTAGCTGGCTATGCTATTTTGTGGAGCTTCATAGCAGGTGGTTTACTGCGCATACATTCTCTCCGCGCGCATGCGCCATGGCTCGTCGTGGCCAACTGGCGGCCGCGACAGCAGCGCCACTTTTCATCGGGCCATTCATGTTACGTCGTAAGCAGCAGAGAATTGAGTGGTGCTGGATAGTAATATACATACATACTTTAATTTTGAGGGCTGGCACGCACGACAGCATCAGACTATGCGACCACGTTCAGTAATTGTGATGAATTCCCTATTCCATAGTCCAGCCCCGCCACGGTGGTCTAGTGGTTAAGGTACTCGGCTGCTGACTCGCAGGTCGCGGGATCAAATCCCGGCTGTGGCGGCTGCATTTCCGATGGAGGCGGAAATGTTGTAGGCCTGTGTACTCAGATTTGGGTGCACGTTAAGGAACCCCAGGTGGTCAAAATTTCCGGAGCCTTCCACTACGGCGTCTTTCATAATACTATGGTGGTTTTGGGACGTTAAACCCCATGAATCAATCGACAATCTATTCCATAGTCCAGCTTGAAGGCTCTCCTGCTTGGCTGCGCAACAAGGCGATTTTTGATCATTTCAAGCGTGATTTGAAAATACAAATGCTATTCATAACCCGAAAATAATGCTGGAATGTCTCTATATTTTTTTACACTCTCTTCATTTCTACTATGATCAAATCGCACGTTCCGGCCAGTTGTAGGTCCCTTTAACTATATATGACTGTCGGGGATCCAGACAAAAGCTGCTCTCGTGAAAAGTCATACCGGTGTCACACGGGCACCTTTAATCTTTAATCGTGATCAGGGCGATTCGGATCAGTTTTCTTGATCACGATCAACTTTATGACTGCTGCTACACGGATCAAGCTAATCTGGTTCGAGCTCGGGTCAGATGAAATACCCCAGGTGGCATTTGCGTGCCGTAAAACATGCCACTGACAAAGCTAGGTGTACGGTATATATATATAGACCCCTTTATCAGCAATGTTATTCATGCAAGAACCACTCGAACGTCAAAAACTTTGCATGACAGTACAATGATAATTTCTTAAATCTATCATTCGATAAACTTTCTCTAGCATTGCTGTGTGAGATTTTTAACCTTCGATTTTATTTGTGATGGCCCCCGCTTCTAGCCCTGTAGCCGCAGTGAAGCCTTAATCTCGTTGTACGCACCAGTGTTTCACTTCTGGCGCGTCAAGTCTGGTCCAGTCACACCTGCCAACGGTCAATTGCTGTGAAGATACTTCTGGCGTGGCAAGTATGGTCCAGTCACACTTGCCAACGGTCAATTGCTGTGAAGATCTCTTCATTCGACCACGATGTGCGCGTGCGTAGCGACGTAGTCAAAAGGCTTGCAACACTCATAATCAGTTTGCATCTAGGGGCTCCAGCAGCTCCGACGAGGCGAGAGTTGAACTAAGCGCTGAAGGCAATGGTCGACTGTTTCTTGTCTGCTCGTCGTCTGCTTCTCCCGTAACTACATGCGGTCGATCCGAAAATATGCTTGGATTGACTAATAAGTACGAGTTCCTGTGCCGATGTTGCTTTGCTCGGCAACGCGTTGCTTTTCTCGTCAGAGTTGCAACGAGCGTTGAAACGCGCAAAAGAAAAGGATTTAACTATCCACGGGCACACTGAAGCTTCGAGCCGCCGACAACATCCGTAGAACAGCGCATCCATCCCGTGCTCACCCCGTAGTCGATTGTTCACTCGGCAGATTGCGCGCTATGGATATTCGGCGAATTCGGCGGTGCGGTGCGCGTCCAGTGCGAACGACACTGCGTTTCGGTGACAGGAGACTTTTGCTCGCTGTAGAACTAGTGTGAACTATGGGCGAGGGTTATTGGCTTCTTATTCTTTTATTTTGTAATTGCATTTCACAGAAGGCACTTATCGGCTTTGGTCCTCGAAGAACCACAACGTACGCGAACTGTTTCATTCTAAGAGGTAAAGTGCGTGGGCTATCGCAAACAGCCCTTGCGGTTGTACCACAGCTGGTACGCGTGCGATAACGGAGAAAATTTAACAGCAGCCAATGCGAGAGTGGCACTGCTGCGTAGAGACAGGCTATCTGCGCGCAAGAACTATTCCCGTGTACGGTCGTGCTAGCCTGGGCGGTATGTGGCTCTCGCAGATGTTTCCGCGATAAGGAGGCCTTAGCCACACTCCATGGGAATGCACGGATGAACAAAACGGGTACAACATTGCTTGCGCAAAATTCATTCGTCGTCACTGCTACCTTTTTAAGAGTGATTCGTATGCGTCCCATCGTTCTGCCGTATTCGGTGATTGCCGAGGACTATTAGTTCTATAGGCATACATTTTATTCCTCCCTGTATGAATGCCCTTTGCGCGCATGACAACCCGCGAGGCGAAGACGTCATTTGTGCCAGGGAAAAAAACGAACAAAAAAACACGAAAAGGCACTCGGCCTAGCGAGTCTAAACAAATGCCCTTTCACACATACGTGTATTTTAATTCATTATCTCCCGCTATAAATAAATACTAATGACAGTAGAAGTTAGCTTCGAAAAATTTCTATTATATGCTTCTTGAAATGTCCTTCTACACATCAAGCTACAAAAAATTGAGTTCGAAACGAATGATGAAGTGCATGTACAAATACTTCAGCAATGGTCAGGGTATAGCACCGGTAACTAACCACTATACTTGATGAATTAGTTATTATCTTAATGTCATACAACTTTAAAAATAAAGCACTCAAATGAAATAATTGATGCGTGGATATAGACTAAGCAGCATGTGCTCTCCGAATCATCCTCTACCTTACTAACAGCGAAAGCTCGGTGACATCTGCGTGATGTAGCGTTGGTGCGTCAAGTATGCTCGTTGACGTGTAACTATTAGTCCCGAGAACGGACGCTGGCGTCGCGGCAGTCGAGGCGAAGTGACGTCACGTCAAGGACTCGCTTGCTCCGTGGCTGAGTATCGCCTTTTTTATGCGACCGCCATGTGCCCGCTCTTATGCAATACGGTGACGATAACTGCTCATTATTACAATGAAATTATACCGAGGTAAAAGACGGCTGTTTACCTTGATAGTGAAGGTTAAGGGAGCTGCAGAAAATTGCAATAATTTATTGGGCAAACTTTCGTCTAAACGGGAGATTCATTGGGAAAATGTTAATGCATTACAGCAGGGCATTCATTGTTTCCCCCGCTTAAGACAAGAAATGGATGTTAAAAGACTTTACCCTGATGATTCTTACTTCATTACAACTCGGCGTACACTCCGGGTTGGCCCCGCCGTGGTGGTCTAGTGGCTAAGGTACTCGGCTACTGATCCGCAGGTCGCGGAATCGAATCCCGGTTGCGGTGGCTGCATTTCCGATGGAGGCGGAAATGTTGTAGGCCCATATGCTCAGATTTGGGTGAACGTTAAAGAACCCTATGGGGTCAAAATTTCCGGAACCCTCCACTACGGCGTCTCTCATAATCATATGGTGGTTTTGGGACGTTAAACCCCACAAATCAATGAAATCAATCAAACACTGCGGGGTTAGAACATGCGTCCCTCAAATTTAAATTTAAATTAGGACATTTTTCGTTCCGTAGCTATATATACATTGCAGTTCATCTGCACACTTTGCGGGTGATCTGACAAAGTTGCGCTTTTTGCTTAAAGAGGTGTTAGATGAATCTATCATAAAAATCTTTTATTATATCCCAAATGTTGAACAAAATTATACGGCCATGCACAGAATGGTCCCGGGAAATGCTGAGGTGTTAGTGTGTTTGAATTTCGTAAACATTTCTTTTTAACAGCAAATCGCATGGAATTATGTGGCCGTATACTCCAATTCGCATGAGCTGCTGGTCCAATTGAACGCTGCGTCACAAGTGGTAATGTATAGTTCTCGTGAGAGCATTATGGGTAGCGGTCGTTTGCAAAGCAAACGATTGAAAGTCGAATTGATTGTTGTGAATGGTTTCATTGGCGCTCTCAATGACGAGGTCCACGTAATAAATAAAGAATCTTCAGCTAAATGAGTCGGTGTCTGGTTTCACAAATTATATCCACCTACAAGTTAACGAAATTCGGGTGTAATCAAATGAAAGGGAAATTATTTACGAGTGGGCTATTTAAACCGGTACTTACGAGTGTAGAAGCGTCATTGCTACGATGCTGCATGAAGTTTTCGAAATTAGCCTCAACTCGTTTTTAGAGAGATGAAGCCCCGAAATCACCGTGAGGGAAGCGTGAAACTATATGACGAGTGAGCAAGCACATAATAAAGTGTACAACTCTTGCGGTGGTTTAGCCGCTCTTTTTCAATCATTATTTTAGTTGTGACAGTGCAACATAGGTAATCATACGATGACATACGTGACATGCATGGATCAACCTCTCCTCCCGCTAGAGTTTTCCAAAGAACTAATTTGCCACTTGACAACTTATCTGAAAAGTTCTATTGCCGAGCAGACACTAAGAAACTATCCATTTTTATGTTATTTCAGTCGATACATGACGGTAGTTTTTCTGTCCGGTTTCTACTCTACCCGGCCCGGCAATTTTATTCTTACAACGTTTGTATAAAATTTTTTCGATTTAGCAATATTCAAAATGTTAAAAAAATGAAGAAGCTGTCTAAAAGAAGAGAAATTGGCTTCCTAAGGGCCACACGTTTCCCATGCAGCGCAGTGCTCATAAGATAGCAGTGATTACGAGTATGTCTGTTGTAACTCTTTTTACACATTCATGTAAAAATATAACGGGCTGATTTCTTCCACTTACTGACAAAACATTGCGGATTAGCCATGCGCTCAGCACAGCTAAATTGCATTCAGGAATAACGCGCGCTTGGAAACGAAAACGAAATTCACCGAAAAGTTTCAAAATACGAGGTGAACTTACTGAGTGCACTCACTTGAGGAGTGCAGCCTGGAGTGTTTGAGCTTTGCTCATTTTGGTTAATATCGCAGATAATGAGTGCTAAAGTGGTTCATGAATCAGTTCAATACTGTGAGCCGGCTCCCAATCCTTTGTAAACTTTCAATTTTCTCAACTGGTATGGGAGTTGAGCAAAATGTAGGTCATTAAAACCATACCCGAATTTGAACGATATGTTTTGTTTGTTTGTTTGTTTGGACACCCAGTTTTCTTCATGAGTCCAGCTGCCAGTACGAGGCCCTCGCCACGCGGGCGCTTTAACCTATGTTGATGTGTGTTTTAGAAGAGTTGCACCTTGAAAAAGTGGCCTGAAAATTAGTGTAACATTATTTGGTCAGTTTTATGGCGGTGTTGGAAGGCCCCAGTTGTGGCAAGCCTGAAAAACGTGGCCCACCAAACGCATCACTGGCAAAAGCTTAACATCATTGGATCCATTCACACGCAATCGGAGAATGGCGAGTTGAGAGTAGTTTTGTCCTCCGGTCAATAGACGTCGCCAGTGCGAGGTTGCTTCAGTACACACGACCCTGGCGAGCACGCCCGCACACCGCGCGCTTCGCGTCGGCAGGCGTCGAAAACCGCACGTGCTCGTTAACGGCGACAGCGGCCATACCTGCTCGAGGCCGCCGAGGTCTGCTTTTTTCGAAAACAACGGCGAGGCGGACGATGCGGTACGTGTCGTTGGCGTAATTAATCGGGTCACGCGAGGGGTCGGCGCGCGCTAACAGCCGCAGTCGCGGGGTTCGGCGACGCAGCTGCAGGCGCAAGTGCGCGGCCGGAGCCCTCCCCCAGCAACCCTCGCCATCCCTCCTCCTCCCCGCTGCGTCCAGGTCTCTGTTTCTTTTAATTGTCGGAGAGGAATCGGATGGCAGCAAGATGGATGGCGGCGGTGATACAATGGACAAACGGTGATCACCGGCTTCGAGGGACGCTCGACGCTGCAGGCGTACATGTGTGCGGCGGATAAAAAGTGCTCACTGCTGGTAAACAAACAGCTCGGGTTTTCTTGTTACCCTTCCACGCTTGGGCGGATGAAAACAGCAAAAAAGGTCGTTTCCCTCGATATGAGCGGCGAGACAACGGTTTTTTTTGTTTGGTTTTTTTTTCTACGCTTCATTTTCGCGCATGTTTCTCTCTCTTCCCTGTCCGCGCATGGATGTGGTGTTGCGGTGGCGCAGAAACTTGCAGCAGGCCGGACAATTAGCGCACAACGAGAACGCACGTGGCAGTTCGACGTGGTTACGGCTTCATTCCTCACTGTCCCTTTGTTTGTTCGCCCCTTTCGGCATTTTACGCAGCTCTATCGTGGTTCAAAGCTGACACTATCACCTGGCGTCTCGCAGCAAAACGGAAGAAGACATCTGATGGGCATCAACTCTGTTGTATTGTGCCGAAGCTATTCTGCCACTCTCACTCTGGTGTGTAAATCTCGCAGCACTTCCCTGGTTCGACAATCGAGATCAACACCAGGTGAGAAAGGGCATTTACCCCGCCCTACTCGTAGGTGGATGTTCTTACTCCACTGAGCATTGGGACGTGCAGATGGCTGAAGTTAAATGCCTTCTTAGTATCTGAGGGAGTAATGGTTTTGCTTGGAGATGTAGGAGGGAAATCTTTTAAATAAAAACAAGCCCTGAGCAAACAGAATGATAAGTAGAGATGATCAACGGTGGACAGCAACACTGAATAAAATTTACAGCCATTGAGATACGACGCTCAAAGTTAGAAAACTACCACGCACCGAAGTTATCTCAGACCTCTTGCTCAAGGTGGTCTGTGAGATGCTTGTGAGCTCACAAAAATAAGAGCGAGCTATTTTTACGATGGCGAAGACTCAGTGTAATTGCCGTGATGTCTAATTCAGACATGTGAAACTAAATTGCATGTGAAAGTGATTTCGCGAGATGGGATTGTCGAATAGCGAATCACGTAAGTGTCATATGCTGGCTTGAAGCGAGTTTTTTCGCACGTCGAGGAAGAATTTTTACATTCGTCATCTTGCTATTCTCTTCTTACCCTGATGGTCTTCTTGATCGTGATGGTCTACGACGGAGTTTCGCTATATGCTTCTGTTGCGAATTAGATTTGTCTATAGCATGTCACGCCATCAGAAGGCAGTTAGGCTTGCAACAAATTAGCGTTTAGACGACGCGATAATTTGCTTGCAATGTCACCAAATAACAATGTTGCTGCCTCAAGCAACGCACCGAGGCAGCGATGTCTACAGGCGATTGTCACGAAAAGGGCCGCATTAGAGGCAAAGAGAAACAGGCCTGCAGGAGGCGCAACGAAATCGGACGTACCATGCGCTGCAAGCAGTTTCAGACCCTTGAGGGCGGATGTTTCATAAAACACCCGTTGGACACCCATATTTCCTGCCAAGATTATCTAAAAAAACCAAATTCTGTATGAAGCCACCATTTCTACACGCCTTTATAATTTTGGGTGTATTAAAGGTGTACGTTCACAAATTACAACCAATGATGTTTCCTTGAATGTTGCACCCATCACAAATGTTTTGATCTATCAATACATATCACATGTGAACGGATGCAGTCAAACAACATGGCACCCTTTTCGTGAAAACGTCGATGTTCCGGCGCTTGTTTTCATTTCACGATTCATTCACCGACATATACCGCGCTGCAAACCACATTTATTATGTCACCCCCTATTGGCATTATTCAAAAGTTTCCTCACACGTTCAAGGAATTAATTCATGGGTTGACTTTGTGATTCTTACTAAAAAATCTCTGCAGCCCCTCGTATTCATTCATCACTAATTCTCCCTGAAAATAACGGTAAAAAGTTAACATGTTGTGCTTTAAAAACATGAAAGTATTACACACCGTTCTCTACAGGCCATCATGCGCACTTTCTCATTTGAAATCACGCTGAGATTTTTTTTTTATCAGAGCACCTGACTTATTTACAATGAGATGCACATATTCTCACATATTGAAGTATTTCGCATCAATCCACAAGTCCCTGATTTAATTAGTGAGAGTTGTTTATACCAATGATCACGAATAACCTCAAAGTGACAGTGTACAGCGTGCGTACTATCACCGAACCAGGCATGTTTATATTGAAC
This sequence comes from Rhipicephalus microplus, assembly GCF_043290135.1. Taxonomy (NCBI): domain Eukaryota; kingdom Metazoa; phylum Arthropoda; class Arachnida; order Ixodida; family Ixodidae; genus Rhipicephalus; species Rhipicephalus microplus. Next base: position 91,744,308 of record NC_134710.1, on the reverse strand, counting down.
TGGCTCATCTCACACAGCTGCAGCTGCTGTACCTGCATGGCACGCCACAGCACATGTTAGGCGTACAACCACTAAGAATAAGTGAACTTGTCTAATTGGACACATCACTATGCGAGCACTTACGGCGTTTTTTGGGAATACTTGCGGGTCGTACAATGTATGTGTGAAAGATCACAGGCGACACTTGTGCGCTATAGCCGTACTACAAGAAGCAGTAAGCGCAGTTGACAAGTTGTGGCATTGTAACTGAGGGCCCTTAATTTTGGGTTACAACGCACTGCGATATCGCACATTCATAATGCTAACACGGAATATACCAGATAAAATAAAAGCAAGCTTTACTGCAACTGCATCGGTAAAAAGGCATCTTTTTCAGGATCCTATCAGCGATTGCTGAATGGTAGAATGTTATTTAAAACTATCTTATAGCACAGAATGGGTTTCGATGGAGGCTAAGATGCTGTAGGCCCGTGTGCTCAGATTTGGGTGCACGTTAAAGAACCCCAGGTGGTCGAAATTTCCAGAACCCTCGACTACGACGCCTCTCCTAATCAAATGATCGTTTTGGGACATTCAACCCCACATATCAATTAATTACAGAAGGGGGCATGGCCAACCTTTATGTCAGGAAGGGGGATACAAGGAGGAAAGGAAGGGGCTACGAGTGCTCTGTACGTACATTTTTGCCTGTAGGGTCATACGTGCGGATCCAAATGAGGAGCTTTTCTTCGAGATGGGCCAAATTACAGAACCGAAAGAAGCTCAAGTAAGGTTTTACTGGCTCATACATACTCTCAACTTTTTCTAAAACGGTAATAGTAAAACATTATTTATAATTAGTAATTGATTATTACTGTGCTAGAAAAAGGTTGATTGTATGTGTCAATGTAACCTTATGAGCTACTTTTGGCTCTGTATTTGGCTAACTTTGATAAACAAAGCTCCAACATAAAAAGAGGCGGGAGTGTGTCGAATACTGAACGCACACCCCACATTTCCCTAACTTGCTAATTATGCCTATGATACACACGTAAGAAAAATTTAACTCCTAGTGGTCGAAACAACACCCCAATGACGCCTTACACTCGAGAAAAGAGAAATGTCAATTACTAAGGCTATGAATTTGCCACAGACACACGTGAACAGCTCTTAAAAAATGGGCTTTCAAGCTCTTCTAGCAAATAAATATGTTATAAAGCTTAAAATGTAAACCTATGTTTTAGTTGTTTGTCACAGTTCAGAAATATTGTCACAAAATGGCGCTGCAATAGATTTCGGTTTCCGTCTCCGGGCATCTGCGCATCCCCATCATCACCAACAGTCAACCCTTGAATATGATGACATGTCTGCGAGTTTGCTGCGGGCTGACGGTGGCGGATTGTTTTACGATTAACTTGTCTTGCCCTAGGTGTGTACTTCTACGACTTCCACGGTGGTGTAGTTCGTGCATACAGAAGATACTGCACGTATCAGTGCAATCTCCGAATCCGTGGCGTGTCGGCAAGTACGGAACAATGACTCGGTGCGGCGAAGTGTGTCTCCTCACTTTCGTTGAAGCTAGCACACGCCGCTATAGCTGAGTGTTTCCGATCAAGCATTCAACGAAGTGTACTCTGGAAGCTGTATTGAGAGCGCCTTTCTATTTGGTGCTATTGCTAAAAAGGTAAGCTTTCGTGCTTGCAAACAACGAAGTGCTACAAGTGCATGCCTGCCAACTACCGATTTGCCCACGAGACTCCTGAATGTCCGCGAACTCTGGTGTACGAGCGCAGCGATTAATCATCCGAAATATATCTCCCGCTACGCAACAAAAATAGTTATAGCAAATTAAGGAGGTTTCAAAATTTTTTAACCTTGCTCTATTGTGTTTGAACGGCACCTTCCTGTCGTGCGAAAGAACGTACTTATTAGAAAGGGGCTACTCACTGTACTGTGAATACAGCAAATCATGTCCCTTCTTTGCACGCGCTGTATAATTGCGTGCACCAGTACGATCGCTGGTGTCTAAAAAATTTACTGAACATCATTACTAGCTGCATGTGAGGTTACTTCGTTTCTCTGGAGCATAGCGTATGCCATTTTTATGCCCCCCTCCTGCTCCACTTTTGTTTTGTCTTTGAGGGACCCAGATTGACAGGTATGCAAGTGTGTAGGATGATAATCGGGTGCGAGCTAGTTGGTAAAGTGACATACTGAAACTGCTAAGTGCACCAAGCCAAGATAAAACAACACTAACTCACACAGATCTACTTCCTGCGGATATATAATGCAGAACGAAGACGCTTTAAATGTAGTTTTCTTCGATCATCACATAAAGCGCATGCTTTGAAACATAGGCTATTGTGAAATTTTTCTTATTCGTGTAGTCTTTCTTCGGGTAAAAATGTTAACGTTCGCAAAAACGCAGGGCAACGAAGCAAAACTCTGTTTATATCATATAAGCATAGCTTTTGACCAAGCACACGAATATGCTATCGAGAGCAACATCGACCAAGTAGAGATGGCGTGAAAAATGAATGTGGGTTTCAAAGAAGTAGACAGCAGGGATCAGTGGGAATGAAGCAACACGGAGTGGGGCTTGAAAATGATGTGTGTCAAGAGGTAGAACTTGACTTTAAAAAGAGGTAAAAGGGAGGCCTTCGGAAGGCGACAATTAGGTGTATTGGTTTTGCTAAAACAAAAACACTTTCTTGGAGAGCAATATTAAAGGATGCAGGCCGGGCTAACCCCGCTTACTGCACCACCACCACCACCACCTGCTCAGTCAAAAAACTTTTCCTGCATGACAACAAGGGATTCCAGCTTCGTCATCCTGTTTCCGTGCTAATGTTAGGATTTGATAAATTCAACAAAATGAGCTGCACTAAAAATTGAAAAAATCTTTTTCGTACGTTATTCTCAGGCACGAGGAGATGTTACCACATAAAAGCGGGTAATAAAGAAGGCAACGCCACAGAAGGCCTGCTAATTTCATAGTATCAGTTAGAAGTGGTGCTCGTTGAGTTTGTTTTTCGTTGTCTTTTTTTTTTTTTGATGAACTTCATGTTTCAAGTATGCAATCGTGTTTTTCAGGCCTCTCATCTGCTTCTGTGTTAATTATGACACTTTTATTTCTTTTATTCATGTCGATATTGATTTACCAACTTTCCCAGGCTATCACTCATATGTTTCTTTCCTCATTTTCCTGTATTCTACTTAGTGAGCGTCCTTCTTTTTTCAGTGCACGTGTGTATTTGCCAGTAGCTTTCAGCCACCATTTGCTCGCAGCATGGGCGCTCTCCTGGTTGTTTTCAGTTGCCATCATCGTACCTAGATAGTTTAAGTCGTAGTGACACAATTTTGAGGCATCTCAAAATGTACAATTGCAGTTTCCTTGGCATGCAGTGTTAACACTCATCCGCAGCAGAATTAGACAACAAGTATCAAATTTTTTACTTTGATAATAAAGTTTACGTTGCTGAAAATGTGGAAGCCAGCCTTGACACAATATATATGCCGAGTTAACACTTCCAGAACTCTGTTTCATGCGTGCAGTCTGAATCACAGAAATCAGTCGGCGTCATACGACGACAATTCACGCATCATTATTTACGTGCATCACGAGCAGATGACTAGGCTGTGCTGCTGTGCGTCATGATTTGCCGTCTGCCCATGACATCACGCTGTGATTACACGTCACTGAGAAGTTGCCCTTTTAAACTTGAAACCAAATAATAATACACAGTTTTGCCGCAAGGGCGAAGCAATGAATGTGATAAGAATAACTTGGAATGTAATGCTGAAAACAGCTAGCAGATGGAAACGTGCAGCGCGCTGCTCACGCACAAATGACGCACGAAAACAACACACACAGGATGAGAGCTATCAACGCTTACAACTAAACGCTTAGCGCGCTGTTTAAAAAAGAACACACAAAACGTAATCACATGGACAGATTAGAGTGCGAACTAACGAGTGTCCCAGTAGTTACTTCGCTGTGTTTGGAACTAGACCAGTTTTTCCTTCTTGTTCGTGTTTGAAAAGCATGCTCTTTTTGTAAACGGGGCCTGCCCAGCAAGCGAAGTTGTCCGCTGTGACCCAGGCAACTAACTCAATCATTCCGGTCTAAGGCACACGATTCTCCCCACCAAAGGATAAGCGCGAGCGCAAAAGCACCTAACCCCACTCCCCCATGCGTGGGGCAAAGTACGCGTGGAAAATAAGCGCGCGCTGGCGCATCGCGACGAGCTGGGTACCGAGTGCGGGTGGTTTTATCGAGATAGCAATTTTATCGACTGTTGCCGCTGGCGTCGACGTCACCATCACTCAACGTATGTGTATAAGTATCTATATATATGAAAACGCGAGAAGGAAAAAATCCAGAAAAACACTCCGGTGCACGGAATTGAACTTGAGACCACTGAGTCGTTAGTGCGAGGCGTAAACCACTGAACTACAAAGAAGCACGTGAAGCAGCGTTCAAATGGCAAGCTATTCATATCTACCACTTACCGCTGGAGCCGGGCATCTCGGGAGGGGGGGGGGGGCTATCGTGTTTTCAGCATTACCAGCAAGATGGCGCAACGAGCATGCGTCGTCAGATCACGAAGTGGCAGCGCGCGCTTTCCCACGCGTACTTTGCCCCGCGTAGAGAATAACGGGGTTGACACTCAATCGCGCACCCTTATCTTGAGGGGGGAAGTTCGTACGGCTTGGTTGGCATTTCAGTTTCACCGGAATGGTTACTTGTGGTTACTCTTGTGGTTACTCTTGTGGTTACGGAATGGTTACTCTTGTGGTTACCGGGCGTAAAAAGGTCACTGCAATCGTTGCACAGTCCCCTTTTGTGGAAAGAGTGCGCTTTTCAGACACAACAAAGTAACAACTGAGAAGCTTATTTGGCATTTATCTCTAGCTGTGAGTGCGTAGTACGTAGCGCGTTATTTGTGCAAAAAACGCGGCCCACGTTTTGATCTGCGCGCGATCTTCAATTTGTTGCTATCGCATTCATAGCTTCGCCTTTGCGGCAAAGCTGCGACTTTTTTTTCTTTCTTGAGTTTTCCAATGTATAGATACGTATTCATATAGGGTGCCCGACGGCAGCGTTGGCGACGGCGAAAACCAGTCGAGACTGTCCATATAATTTCTATCGCAATAAGATGTTTTTCAACGTAGCACTATTAAAAAATACATTCGATGCATACCCATGTATCACACTACTTCTTTATGGTTCTGGACAGCAGTGTTCTTATTCAAAGGAGCAATTCGAAAATATTTAAAATTCAGTACCCCTTTGATGCCTGTGATTAGCAGCATCTGGACATGATGCAGTTTTCTAGAAATTGTGCAGCTAACCAAGAAAATTATATGTACCTTCTTTGGTCAGCAATTTGTGCATTCTTTGTTCCTTGTTAGGCCTATTTATATCTACACGTACATATCACAGGTAATTGACCATACAAATATAGATCTTCTTGGGGAAGAGCTTGAACAGCCAGACTTAGTTGCACACATCATCTTTTTATATTTCGGTACCTTTTTCGTGTGCTACATAAAATACCGTACAATTGACTATTTCTAAATATATTGGTCTATAGTTTTGGCACTGTGGTTACATAGTTTTATCAAAAATGCACCAATGCACGCCCACAAAAAGCCCTCATTTACTCTGATGCAGCATAGATGATAATGAGGCATAGTTAGACGCGAAAAAACGCTAGCACGAAAGAAAAAATCGGGATGACGACATCGGTAGCTGTCTGTGAAAGAAGGCAGAACTAAGAGCAGATATGTCTTTGTGCATAATTCATCATTATGAATGTAAACAAAGTGATCCTACTAATGAGCCCTCTATTCATATATACCCCTGTTGTTTGCCTCTACCGCAAAAAGTTATGTGTTTTTTAATTAATCGATATTCAATGTCTAGCAGTTCAGAGCATGTTCAAAAACATCCATTTAACTTGCTTGTGACACTGTCTTTTACATGGCTATTTCAAGGAATTAAAAAAAAAAAACTTACTGCGAAAGCCACGGCATTGAACCAGCTGCTCATGAATGGACTCGCAGCAGAAGCTGAACAAAATTAGCATTTCTTATGTATTTTTCAGAACAGTGAGCCTCACTTGTGGCCTCATAAGTTAAGTAATAATTTTGTTGATCAATAAGCAACCGGTGAAAGACTGTAAAATTATCCAGTGTACCAAATTTATGTAACTGAAGCATAAATTTTCAGTTGAGCCTCAACAAATAGACTATGCTGTGTTTTCAACAGAACTTGGCATCGTATAAGCTCTCTTTATCCACTCACGTGGAGGCTTGCTAGGGTTTTTTTGCTAGTTTAATTCAGTTGAAAAAAATGCTGTGGTCTGTAATGTCTACAAAAAGATCCTTCAAGGTAAATGATGAATCATGCTACTCTTCTGTCTGAAAAGGTAACATTGTTGATATTTTTTGTATCGCTCATTGTAGTGGTTTGGGTGCTCTAGCTAAGCAAGAAGTCTTTGTATAAATGCTGAAAATGAAGCTTCCCGGTACATTTTAAATTATTTGGAAGGTGCACGATAGGGTGCGAGAAGCATTTTTTCCCACCATGTACCTTTTCTAAAAATTTCGCTGAGCCGTGGTGCAGACTCAGCCATGGCACTTGCATTCATACAATAAATGGCAAAGATGCTTGTATACGTAGAAGTACATAGTGATAAAGCTGGAGCTTTCCATTATGGGATACCTCAAAATGAGCTTTTGATTTGAGACGCTTAGTTTAATGCTATGAATGTCTTTAAAGCAGACTGTTGAGAGGACAGCACACTACGTCGTCTTCAACGGACTGTGCGCTGACGATGCAGTGCATTTTCTATCACATTTTAAAAACAGTTGTTTTGGGCTGACGACCTCACTCAAAGGGTCGCAGCAGCGGTGGAAGCTACTCGAAGGGTGCACCAAATACCTTGTTCATTACTTGAACATCTCTATGATGTGAAAGCTTTCATCTCAAGCCATGTGACCTACCTATTTTTTTTTTCTTAAATTAAGCCATAAGTGCATGTAGAGAACTGTATACAGCTGCATAATAATAACAAAATTGTATCATGAGCTGTAGACAACTTAGTTGTCTGCAACTTGAAAGGTTGATTCACGAATAGTGTGTCGTGAGTGCAGTATAAGGTTGTCTGTTTATTAATCCCTCTATTTACCACAAAATCTGTTGAAAATCTCTCCTCTCAGGCACCGGTATAACCCTACTTCTTTTACCATTCTAAGCCTGCTCCACGAGGTATCATTGTTAACATGTGTAGCTGGGGCACTCGTATCTATTCGCAGTACGTGTTTAATGCCTGTAGCACTCTTGAAATGTAGATAACAATCTCTGAAGGATGTACCACGTCAGTCATTAGGCTAAAGGGGATTTACATGATCTAAGTAATTGTTGCACCCACCATTTACAAAACAAAAGTTTACTTGCCACATTTTGCTGAAAGCGCATTAATCGAAGAGCATCCAGAAAATTTTTACGATAAATGTTATCAAAAGAAAACATAAAAGCAGTGGTTTAATGAGATAGAGCACTATAGACCATTACTCGGCCTTGTTTCGCTTTAAATATCCGTAATATCCTTTACAACTACTCTAAAACCATGAAAGCAGCTTTCACTGCACAGACATATTTTATGTACACATGCAAACATGTAGCAAAACACGTTAACACTTCTTTTTGGGCGAGTTGGTTCGCTCTAGAGCAAGGGGATAGCAGCGCGAAACCTCATTCACAATAGAGAAGACAAGGACAAACACAGGCACCGACTTACAACTAATTTTTATTGACACAACGAAACACAATATATATCCCAAAGAGAAGCATGAAAAAAGAAAGAGGGGGGGGGGGAGGGAGGCTTTACGCAGCCCAGCACTGATGGCGCAAAATGCTAGCCAAGGAATGATCACAAGAAATATGTGATCTTCGAGTTTTCCTCTTTCAGATTGTATACTCAACAGCCACCCCCAGCAGATGAAACACAGCATCAAATAAGGCAAGGGGTGGTGTGCTAACACACTTGATATCAAGTTTATTAATATGATACGCCTCTAAAATAATACGTGCAGTCTTGTTGTCACTCCTACCTAAAATTGTCGTCTCTTCAAACTAACCACCCATCCTGTATAGGCTCATGAACATGCGCAACTAAGCATGCGTAGTTGCCGTCAAGCTTTGCCGTTTTTGTGCGTGTTCCCCCATTGACACAGCGGTAATTCACACAACGCCAAGTTTCTCCAACGCAGAGCATCCAACACCACTACAATGCAACCCTAATGAACAGCGGTTTCTGCTTTCTCTGACATCTATGTTTACTGGCGTTGCAAATACGTGGGCACAGCTCTCCTAGCTTATTTAGGCAGAGAAACATAAGAATCCCGTACCTAATAATGATAACATATGGGCTTTAACGTTCCAAAAGCACCATAGGATTTTGAGGCTCTGTAGTGGAGGTACATATACTTGCCACTTTCTTCAGGTTGTGGGAAACAAATGGCACGACCTCAGGCTTAAAGGCCTTCCGGTGTTGTTCGGTCGTCATACGTTCTGTTCAACGTTTCTGCTTTATATGAGGCTTTCAAAAACAGCTGTTAAAACCTGAAATCCTGCTTCAAAAATTTAAACGTTGTATACGGAACGTAAGATGGCTGAAGAACACTGGAAGGCCCTTAGGCCTTAGGTCATGCCATACGTAAATAAGCTTTCCCACAAGCTGAAGAAGGTGGCAAGTAGGTACAAGGTTCGTAGGCGTTTATCTGCTCACAAAAATTTAGCACCTGGTCTTTCTGCTCCCTCCTGCTACTTTTCTCTGACCTGGGTTTTCCAAGTTTGCGCTATTATGTACCCCATCGACGTTAACCTACTCGCCCAACAACAAGTCTTGCAATGCTGATAAACGTGATTGTTAGAGGGAGCACAAAGCTCTGTTAATTAAATGTTTCACTAGTGGTGTATTCCGTTCACATTTCATGTGGGGTGTTTTACGTTGGAGAAACCAGGCACTGTGTAAATGACCATTTGGGGTAACATGCACAAAAAATTTTGAAGCTCGACGACAATTTCGCCCATTTAGTTGCGTATGTTAGTAAGTGCACAGGATGTGTGCACTTACTAACGTGATTCTAGGCAGTAGTGATGACAAGACTGCACGTAGTATTTTAGAAGCGTATCGGGTTAAAGAACTTGATAACAAGTGCGTTGGCTCCCCATCTCTTGCCCTCTTTCATGCAGAGGTTTATCTGCTCGATGCGGCTATTGTATCTTAGATCTCAAAAGAAAAACTTGAAGGTCACATGTTTGCTGTGACCATTCCTTGACTGGAGTTTTTCATCGTTGGCGTAGTGCCCTGAAAAACGTTTTTTTCCATCCCTCTCAATTTTTTTCATGCTTAATTCAGGTATACGTATAAAATGTGTTGCAATGTGTTATTAAAAGTAAGTTGTAAGTCAACTTAGAAGTGTGGCAGCTTGGGCTAGTTGGTATGGCATGACGATAGTTATAGCGCGAGAACAAAACCACGACACAGGGACAAGAAGCACACGACCTTCGTGTCCTTCTAAGCTCATCCATATCAATGACTGTCATGCCTATCAAATAGCAATAAATACTATGCTAATTTTCTTTTTCTTTTCGAAAGCGTGTGGTTAGGCATAGTATTTGGCGGTGTCAAATCGCACACCTTCTTTTGTGATCTTCTTGCATTTCCAAGTCCAACAAAATTAACTACATTCATAAATACATGCTTCACTTTCACGTTAGGACCAAATTGTAGGAAAGAGGGAAAGTCATATTTTTTTCTGGTGCGAGCACTCGGCGGCTTCTGCGAAAAATCATACTCAACTAAGGTAGATCTTACTGGGTCTCTTTTCTATAGGATCTACTTTACAGACCATTGATTCATCGCATTTGACAAACACGATTCGACATTTAGTCAAGTACCCCCGAGAACCAAACATTTTCTAAAGTGACGGTCGCTTAGTGATTGCAGCATTGTAGTTCTGAGCACAAAGCTGAAGGTTAAATTGCTGGCAACAGCCGTTACATTTCCATGAATGCAATGTATATATATAGCACCCCTCTCGGCTCTCTTAACTTCATTAAGACCTTTCTAATTATGTTTACACTCCTGAGTGAAGCGTGGAAGGCTGCGATCTCCCAGCCTGACCAGGTCGATTAGTGGCAACTGTCGCTCGTGCCCGGCAGGTGGCCCAGGCCAGAGGGGTTCTTCGGATAAGGCACCCTCCCACCTTCACTCACAAGCTTCACACAACACATGTTTTCGCTCTCTCAGGTTAGTCATTAATTAGGCCTCGGTAATGAAAGTCATAGTAATTAGGGCATAGGCGAATAATACCTTGTTAAATAAACGCATGTTAATAAATGTCTAAAAAACTTGCCAACCCAGAATAAACATGAGCATCGCGCTTATCAAGACAAGGCTCATTAAGGCCTAATTCAGAACATATTATTTACTTTTCGATGACACTTCACCAAGCAATATAGTTAATGATAATAAATGTTGTGATTGAATATCCAGAAATTATGATATGATTTCGAGAGACGCCGTAATATAGGGCTCCTGAAATCGCGGCCACCTGCCTAGGGTTCTACAACATGCACCTAAATACAAGTATAGGGTCCTCAAGCATTTTAACCTACATCAAATATACGGTCGCAGCGGCCGGGATTCGATCCTGGACCTGCGGGTCAGCAGTCTATTACCATAACCACTGGACTACCAAGGCAGGTCAAGCACTACAGTTCCATGACCCACATGGGCGATCCTTCAAATGTCTTGCCAAAACCAGCAACGACTTTGTCCAACTTATAGGCGCCGACGTAGAGTTGGTCATCCGCTGTTAGTGCAGCCTTGCACCACCAGTGCAAGCTGACGATTTTTTCTCAAAGCAAGCTACTGTGAGTAAAACGTTCTCTTCAGCACCCTGTTGATGTAGGGTGTAGTTAAGCGGTGGGTCGGGTATCACACTGAAAGCAATGTGGCGCGTCTGCTCATTTTTACTAGGCTTGAAGCACAAGATTGAGTTTTCCACTGAAATCATCAGCTCTGCCTAAATGCTAATGAAGAAGAAAAGAAGAAAAAACGAACAACAATTACATGTAGCAAAACTTGCGAAATTGTATTATCAGAGTGAGTTAATAGCTAATAAACAATTTGATTCGTGAATGCAAAGAGGAATCGACCATCAATAATTATGGGGCTCCGGCCAAGGATTTCCAGTAGCATGTTTTCTAAAAAACTAGGTGTATATGCTTATGAGATCCTCCACCTCTTTTTTAACGCAGGGAAAACTTAATGAAATTAATCTCTCGCACAGTTGCAAGTCAGAGCGGCTATGTTAATCACGATGGACTTAAGTTTATGCATCTGCTGCATAGACAACAAACGTCCCTAGTTTAGTTTTTTCCACTTTGATTTCATCCGTCTGGCTTCGCGTTTAAGTGATTTTAATCAAGGCATTTGACCCTACAAGTTTATTATTAACATTTCTTATAAGAATACAGATAGAAAAAGTTGAAACCCACACGGGCAGGAACCATGCTGGGAACTATATCATCGAGAGGTCTATACAACGTCAGCCTGATTGCTAAAATGGGAGGAATGGAAATAAACTTTCGACACAGAACGAAGCGAAGCAAACTTGAAGGAAATAACCAGATGTCGACTTAATACGAGCTATACATTCAATAAACGTGATATAAATTAGTGGGATATTGACTTTTTGCAGATGACTGGTGAAAATTTTACAATGCACACTCTATATGAGAATGTGCATGTAATTAATAAAAATGAGCTTTATATATCACGAGGCGTGATAATTATCATGAAGGGGGGTAATTTTCAATGCCATTTTCAGAGCTGGGCTAGCGGCAAAAATTTTTACAACGCCTTCTGGACTGCGTTCAAAACCTCTGGCCCACTTCACCCCGACCTTCTGACAACAAGACCTTCCCCCAATAAGAGTTATTCTTCTTAAAAAACATTTTTTTTTAAATAAAAATGTCATGACATTAAGCTACTTCATGTCTTCGACTATTCAGAGACGTTGAAACATCCTGCAGCTGTGATATTTACTTTGTAACGGCTACTTAAAAAGCAAGTTCATTAAAATTCAGTCATCAACTTGAGAGCAGTTCTTTATATTAGAATGTTGTAGGGTGTCATGGTTTACCACATATTCAGCTATATATATATATATACATAAGAGATTCGTACGTACTTTTCAACATTTGGCATCGAATTTCAAGGCAATGTCGAAGCCATGCACGGCGGACGGGCATCATGACACGAACTTCCTGTGATTAGGTGGTGAAATTTAAATGAAAGGTCATTGCAACACAATTTTTTCAGGAAAATCAGTTAGTCTTCTCAAGTACATAAATGGAGCAAAGCCCATAGCAAGGAAGGACGCCCTAGTGGCCCGACCAACTTCTTCTCCTCCCTCCCCCCCTCACTGTTCTTTTTTGAAATATTGATAAAGGGGCTTGTTTTACCCAAAACAGAAGTTTTTCTCGAATAGCCAAGGTCTTCAGCAAATGCAATCTCCTCCCCCCCCCCCATCACCCGAAAAAAAATTCCTTTGTGTGTGTGCAGTGTGTGTGCAGTGCTGCTCTTCTCTTTCTCTCTCTCCCTCTCTCTCTCTCTCTCTCTCTCTCTCTCTTTATCTTTCTATTTTATGTTCCCTTATCCACAGAGCAGAGTAGTAAATTCCACTCTCATATGGTTACTCTGCCTGCCTTTGCTCTTCTTTTTCTCTCTCACTCTCTGTATTAAGAAAACACCCTGCATAACAGATACATGCTTGCAGGTACTCTCTAAAAACAGTGAGCCTTTGCACAAACATACAGCCTGTAACCAAGCTCAGGTGGGCTAACTGGTGATGTTCACTGGTAAGCCAACTATGCTCGTTTCAAAACAAAGACCACGTCCGGTTAGTTTGTATTATAATCGAAGCAAGCCATAGCAGGTTGATGACTACTCGGTGAGTGGCTTTTACTACCGTCGTTCGTTTTGTTGTAGCAGCATTGCTTTGAAGATGCGTCTTAAACGATTGCTGTTATACAACGAATGGACTGCTCTTTGAACACTCATTTAAAAATCTGCTTTGAATTAATTACACGGTGCTTAGAAGGAGAAGAGTGACAAGGTATCTCTGGAGCCTTACCTAGCAGCCATTTTCTTTTGCTGACATAAACAAGCATCGAAAAGCTTTTGGTGATATGAACAGAAAGGCGGAACTGAAACTACTCCACACAGAAAAAAAAAAGGAAAATGCACACATCTGGACAACGAAAGCATCCATTTTCACATTTATAGGATATAGGGGCATGTGATACACAGTAAACGACATACATGGAAGTGACATTCTGTTCGCTAACTTCGAATGAAAATGCGCACTCTTGGCATTAACTTTAACAGAAAGTGGAGTAACATCAAATATTTTATTCATCAAATGCGTGAAACCCCCTATCATGTTTTCACAGTGAGCAATTCAAAACGCCAATCTTGAAAAATCTGGCCCGGTTACCCAACCTGAAGTGTCAGTCAGGTGTCTGGTACTCTAATGAGACATTCACTTCAAATAAAACGTCATTTTGACAAAGGCAGCAATTCAGTTGCATAGCCAAGGGTGGGTTGGGGTGTTTTACACCTCCTCCCCTAATTTTCCGAAAGTTTTTCAATTCCACTTGCGTATGTACACACGCACACACACAAACCAACGAAAGAACATACATAAAGCATGGATAACCCCTCCCCCCTTGAAAAGATTTCTAGCGGCGCCCCCGCAGCAATGTAAAAGGTGCTCGACAGCTGATTCGTGAGAGACTGAAAGTTTGCGCGAGTAGGACAAGCGTTTGAAGAAAATGGAGAAGCGGTACGCAGGCGAGAGCTCGGGGATATCTTGCAGCGCTAAGGTAAAAAGATCGTGTGAAGGATAACGCGATCACTTGTGCTACTGAGGCGCACGAAACACGGAAGTAGCTGTAGTGTGAGAGTTGCTGAATGCCGAAATATTTCCCTTTGAATGCACGTTTCGCCAGTGCCCCAACAGCTTCGCTATTTGTTCAACGACCAGGTTGGCAAGCATTCGATTTTACGCTTCGTTTTAGCGTAGGCACATTTTTCTCCGTTTTTCTCTCTTTTCTTCTTGTGGGTCTGCATGCATCCGCATACTGCGGGTCAAGTTGAAATACGAGGTACATCCTCATTGCATTTTGTTTTCCACAACGAAAGAAATCAATCACAAAATACTTATCAGAAACGTTTGAGGCCACTTTTCCTGGCCACCAATGTTTTGTGGCCTTCACTAAAAAGTGGCCACTAATGAGCCACTTTTTAATAAATACTTATCTACTATTCCAGCTTCATGTCTTTCTATAATAAGGTCACTATGATACCGCTGGGAACGTGACAAATCTGCAGTGTGAAAACGTGCTAACTAATTTGACCACTGCGAAATGAGCAAACATGTACACTTGTTCAATTTTTTCGATCCGGTATTATGCTCTATAGCTCAGTTTTGCATAAAGAGGGCAGGCTCCAAAGCTTGAAATAATTACAATATGAAAAATAAAACTGCCACCTTCTTTGGAAAAAGAGATAACTTTGCAAGAAAAATGTGAGAAGAGCGAGGAAGGTACATTACATAAAACAAAACCATGGAGAGTCAAACTGGTGTCGTGTTTTACAGCCGCAGCTCCAAAGGGCAAAGGGAGGAAACGCATAGGTGGAGAACAAAAGTTATGAGAGCCGTGATGTAACGTTTAGAAAAAAAAATCACAGCAAAAAACAACTGAAATGCTCATTGAAATTTCATTTTCATTCAATTTTGCCAATAGGACCGCAATGATTTTCACAGGCTGACACCCAAGTATTTTGGTTGTGTCGAAGACTCATTAAATGACCAGTTGTTGACTCCTCGGAACAAAGCTGTCGCTGACTGCTTCCCTTTTTACTACAGCGAACCCAAAGCTCTCACTGTTCAGGCTGTCAGCATGATAAATTGGATAGCGATACGAACGAGAAAAAAGTCCATGTTGCAAACGACTGAGATAAGTGGTTGCACTCTGCTGATGCGTATGGTAAAAGTCTTGTAAAACTAATACCTGTCAACCTGAGAGACGGTACAGCTAAGTCGTCGTATTCGTTTCATGAATTCGTGTGTAATGATATTTAATATGCATATCTCGAAGCAACCTGCCAAGTGTCGCTTCCGGCATCACCTTCCCTGTTGCAGTTCTCTGGGAAAAGCTGTTGCTAAATTTATAATATCTTAATTAAGAACACTTTATCGCGATCCGCAGGCATTCCTGAGCAAGCATTTCTTTTCTTTTTGTCGTCGGCAACAGACGATTCAGAAACACAATAAATAATGTTTGCTTGTAGTACACGAAAGAGCCCTGTTTCAATTATTTATAATAACGTGGAGAATATCCATTCCTGCATGTATAGCAAACATCTTCTGATCAATGCTCGTTTCTTGAGAAAATGTTGAGTATGTTATGTTTATTGCAGTGCGCTTCTAATGACAAATAAAAATTAGCATCCCCTGTGGACTCTATTTCGTACGGGAACTGTTGATTACAAGGTCTTTTCATGTATTCTAATGCTGCATATTGCGCCTATGTGCATATTTGGACGCCAGCCCCTTTTCCTACGTTACGATGAAAACTTCGTAGCATGAAATAGACAAAGATTTTATAGTAGCGTTCTTTGTTCGCGTTGTGTGCGCTTTGTGCTAGCTAGGTACACTGCCACTCACTTTGAAGAGTTCGATATGTGGCACGGCATACCCTGAAAGACTCACTTTTCAAGCAGCTTATTGTTCCAATGTCTCGAGCTGATTTATCAACTGACCCGTGGTCTGGATGCAGTCCTGTCCTTGAATATTTGAAACAAATGCAAACCTTATTCTATGTTTCCCAATCATCTAACGAGCACACAGCAGGGTAGCAAACCAGCTGCCTAATAGGCTGGTTAACCTCCCTGCCGTTCTTTTCCTTCTATCTTCCTTACTTCCTATTGGTCTTAAGAAACGGGCACATAATTCTGATGTTCTAAGACGATTCATTCTCTATATCCCGCACTCATATGCACGATGGTATTATCACAGCGAGTACCACAGTGAGGATCAAGCTTTAGAAGATAATGGCAGGAACTCGTAGTGACTCTCTTGTACGACGTGTTGTTGTACCCAAAGTGTTCGCTCCAGAGGTCGCAAAAAGCGCACTTGTTGCTTCTACCGCAACTTCACTCAGCGTGAATTGTCGGATTGAGAGAGCTTATACATCTTCATGCATCTTAGGTGCACACAGGGGCTATTCAGCAATAGGTAGGGGTGTGCGAATGGCGAATCGTAAAACCGAATCCAATACTAATATAATAGTGATGACACCGAATTGATTGATATGTGGGGTTTAACGTCGCAAAACCACTATATGATTATGAGAGACGCCGTAGTGGAGGGCTCCGGAAATTTAGACCACCTGGAGTTCTTTAACGTGCACACGAATATGAGCGCACGGGTCTACAACATTCCCGCCTCCATCGGAACTGCAGCCGCCGCAGCCGGGATTTGAACCCGCGCCCTGCGGGTCAGCAGCCGAGTACCTTAGCCACTAGACCACCGCGGCGGGGCGTGATGACACCGAATTCAATACGAATCCTAATAGGATACTGTTCGGATAGTTTTAGAAAAGCAAAGCAACCAGTTTCAAAGCAGACCTAGATTGGTAAGCAGACAATTTTCTAACCAGCCAAAGAATTTCAATATATTTCATTTGAAACAAATATTTTGAAGCTTCAAAACCGAGGAGCATTACGGTTACTTTAACTCTGCAAAAAGTCCTACGATCATTTAAAAGGAGCTGCAACTAGAGCATTCCTACTATTCTGTAAGTGCAGGCAGAAATATGGCAGTGACTACAGTATCCAATGTGGGACTTTGTCAACAGCTTTTAAATAAAACAGGTGCTGAAATATGAATTAATTTTCATGAGTAAGCACCAACACAAATTTCATAACAAAAATATTTAATTTCAGACACTGTTGCTTCCGAGATGTTCAAGTTTCTAGGAAAACACCCTTATACTGTGATTATTATGGCATTGTCGATAGTGCCGTAAGCACATGGGCTGCATGCATGTGGGTGATTGGATGATGAAAACAATAAAAATCACCCCTCATCTTTCCCATGTCTCAATTCTTCGAGCATTAATTGTCGTTGCTGATTATTCGAAAGCTATACAAAAAATATCCGATATTTCGAATATGCACTATTCGATTCGTGCACCGAATCGAATGGTTTTCTAGACGTTCCCGAATCGCTATCTCTCTCGCTATTCGAAATAATTTTCGAATATTCGCACACCACTAGAGATAAAATGTAGTATTCATAGAAAGCTTCCCAGCGCATCTGTTAAGCTTTTATATGGTTTCCATATAAAAGCTCCATATGGTTTCATATGGTTTCATAAGCTCCATATGGTTAAGCTCCATATGGTTTGCAAGAACATTATCATAATCACAATGAGCCGATATTTTATAGCCCGTTGGCCGGCCAGCGAGTGCTCTCTCCGTGTACCTTCTGAACTTCTGCTCACTCTCCTAACACGTGCTCTTGGTTGATTAGGTAATTAGGTCAGTTGCAGACCAAGCTAATTAAGCTAAGACATGCTAGGACTAAGATATTGAAGAAATGCCATGCTATGATCAAGTCAATTAGGCGCGTTTTCTCAAGATCATGCTAATATGAAGTATGCTCAATAAGTCTGTCTCATTAAGGTCAAGCTAATTTATAATATAAGTCAGACTGTGCTATTATAACTAGGATCTTCCCAGTTAAGCCCCAGCTAATGAAGGTCATGTTAACAAAGACCATACAATTTAAGACCAAATAAATATGCCAATCATTTTTTTGCTAATTAGGCATGTACAGGAAATAAGAAGAAAGCCAACACGCAAATTAGGCTTCCTACGTAAAAAGTTTAGACAATTACCTAGTAACTTGAGAGAACGCTTGTATTTCACTCACATACGTTCGATACTTGAGTACGCATGTTTCAGCTGGGACCTTCATAATCAAAAATTAGTCGACTTGCTAGAAAAAATCTGAATAGTGCTGTTAGATTTCTTTTGGGAAATGACAAATACCTCAGTGTTTCTGAAAGCAAGCGTGCACTTCACTAGCTGGACTTAAAGAACAGGCGGTAGGCACTCAGACTCAAATTTTTTCACGGCATTTTTTATTAGAAAACTGGCATTGACAGAAACAAACATATCGCATTATCATCATATATTTCTCGTAGAAGGGACCATGCTTTGAAAGTTCTTAAATTTCTTTTGGTGACACTTTACGTTATTCATTTTTTGTAGAACTGTGAGCGAGTGGAATGATCTTTTGTGAAATATTGCAGAAATTCAATGTGATGGTGATATTTAACACACTTTGTGTGCAGAAATCAATGACAAATTGATCCAGTGATGTATATACCCCTTATTCTGTAAAGCCTACAAAGGCGATGCAGATACTGAATAAATATTGTCATGACAGTTGAGACCGAGCTAACATGACCTTCACTCCGAAGGATACTGAGTTGACGTCGAGGAACGTAGAAAGCTGAAAGAATGCAATTCATCACAAGCCCTGCTACTATGATGGCTCCAACCTTGCACAATACAAGAGCAAGCTGACCAGATTTTAGTGTGATAGCGTTGCTCTTTTCACAGAAAATCCGGCGTTGGTGTCATTGGTTGCGAGTGAAGGATCATGATCTTTGCGTGACTGAAAAATTGGGAAAGATTCAAATAAAATAACCCTAGATGCCAATGGGCATTGATCCTGGATCAAGTGGGTCTGAGTGAGGATCCAACTCGGGTCGGTTGCATGCCAAGCGTGTGTTCGACCACACAGCCATGCCTCTGCTTGTGAATACGATGAAAATAACTTCTCCTGCTTGGAAATGCAGTGAAAGTTCCTCTCATGCTTTACAAACACACGTGTCCTGTATACATTCTTCCCAGTACAACGTGAAATATTGCCGTATACTGCGTGGTACAAGCGTACATTGCCTTGAGACGTAAGAACATTGGATTATCATAATTACTTCATAGTTAAAAGCCAGTCACCCACTACAAAAAGCACACACGCTACTGCACCCCCAAGGTCACGTATACTGGGTGCATAGCAAGTTCGAAAAGATTTCATACACTAAGTCCACGAAGTACGCACTAGGAACTCTTACAGGCGATGCTTAAGGGTTCCCCAATTTTTTTCTCTTGGTTTTCACCTGAAAATACGCACACTAACAATGGGTTCGACAAAAAACGACATGAAAGTCACAGCTCAGTCACAGCAAAAGCTAGAAGAGCGGCCTTTCAGAGCCTTTTCTAAACAGTCAATGGGTAACTGCTGCTAGCACACTTGCTGGGTACCCACTACAGCATTAATAATATTAACTTCTGGGTAGTAGGCTGGCAATTATTATGCTATTTTTCGTCATTCTTTTGAGAAGCGTGATATCCGCTAAAGACTTGCAAGGAATTTTGTGGCAATTGTTTATTCAGTGCCTGACAACGATGAGGAATTATGGCTGAAGTGGGTATGCACCACAGTTCAAAGGGGAACGAGAGCAAGCTTTTATAATGGTTTGGAAGATTGTACGACCCACTCGTTACGCTATTCGCATTGTGTGACGCCTGGTCGTTCTTTTGCTGTTCTAAAATGCTTTATTACTCATAATAACGCGATTCTTTTCCCGACATCAAGTTTGCCGAAGGCAAGTTTGCTAACAAGTCCCAACCACCGGCGTGGCTCAGTGATAGAATACTGGGCTGGCACTCAGTGGACCCGGGTTCGAGCGCCACTGTGTCCTTGGTACTAGGTTTTTTCTTCTTATTTCTGCGATAGTGGTTACGGACACTCATGGTGGTGGTGGCGGACAACTACGACGCTGCGCGTGACCCGAGTTTTGGTCTCATTTTGAAACTTCTCAGCGCGAAAATTGTTTTCGCTGTCTGAAATTTTTGCGCTGAGAAGTTTAATAATGGATTACTCACTAGCCCGATCCCAGACTCTATACTTTGTTCTTATAGCAACTTTCGCTGTCAAAGTTAGTTCTGCTTGCAACAAGGGGTTAAAATTCCCTACCACTATGCAGTGGAGCCTGCAAAAGAAGCAGTTTGGATCGAGCGTCCCGTTTCCTTGTTAGACACAAACTAAGCAAGCCAAGAAAAATGTTTCTTTGGCTCCGTTTTCTATTGGCTTTATTAAGTAATCAGTTGTAATTACCACTGTGATCATTTTTCAGTCGACATATACGTATGTAAAGGCACAGCATGATTAAAAAAGTGGTGTATGCTAGAATTTATGCCAGACAGTCTTCTATACTACCTCAAGAACACTGGCAAGAAACAGCTTTTGTTTTAAAATATAATACATAATTCAAGGTGTTACATCGTGGCAACATGAACTGTCTTGGCCAAGGGCAAAACACTCAGTTCAAGCAGACACAAATGAAGTTTTTTCCTTCTATATGATTGCTTGGTATATACTTTAAATGGTACTTACAACAGCCAACCTTTTTTACTAGAGTGAGTTCTGAATACTTAAGAGAGGTTTGAGTGCGTAACTAAGGTTTAACGTTTTCCTATCACACTAGGGCTAATAGTTGGCATCACCGTTTCATTAGTCCGGCACATTGAGGCTGTAAACAATCATCAACATTGGTCATGTGGTTATCTTTCTCTTGGAACCTGGTGTAGGACCTTCGTCAGGTTCCCAGAGAAAGCAGGAGCTCCGACCA